>NC_137355.1:12994484-13181984 GCF_965287045.1 Carcharhinus amblyrhynchos | reverse complement strand
TCAGCCCCAAGAGCAATGCCTAATTCCTTCTTGAAATCAGACATTTTCATCTATTCAAAGAGCTAGCATGAGAAATGATGGATCGAGTGGCCTCCTTTTGTTTTGTATCATGACAGAGACTAATATTCAAGTTAGGGAATTCATTGAAGAGAGAAATTGGGGCTGGTTTCTAATGGATATAAAGTGGTATAATGCACAAGTAATTTGAGTATCATTCCAAACATCATTTGTTATCATTTATTATTTGCCAGATGGAGATTTAATATTTGATGCGCGGACCCGCACATGGACCACAAAGCTCTGACTTCCAATGAGCTGCTTAATTATAGTTTCAGTATTCAGAGTCACTGCCTGCCTGCGTAATTTCTTTGGTATGGATCCAGCCGCTGGTCTGCTTTGCATTCCTCTCTGATTGCGGGAGTTTAATATGGTCAGAAAATGAATAAAGTTTGTTTATTAGCCACAAACATGGCTTACAATAACACTGCACTGAAGTTACTGCGAAATTCCCCTAGTCGCCACACTCCGGTGCAAGTTCAGGTCAATGCACCCAACCAGCACGTCTTTCCAAATGTGAGAGGAAACCGGAGCACCTGGAGGAAACCCACGCAGACATGGGGAGAATGGGCAGACTCCACACAGACAGTGACCCAAGCCGGGAACTGAACCCCGGTCCCTGGTGCTAAGCCCTCTGCCACCATGCCACCCAAGCAGTACGATGTGACAATCCGGTGAGATAAGTCACAGAATATTTGTTAACATTTCTCCAAAAGGCCTCAATTTTTTTCCTTCGGTCAGGGGTGACACAGTGGCACAGTACTGCTGCCTCATAGCACCAGGGACCCGGGTTCGATTCCGGCCTTGGGTCACTGCCTGTGTGGAGTTTGCACATTCTCCCCGTGTCTGCGTGGGTTTCCTCCCGATGCTCCAGTTTCCTCCCACAGTCCAAAGATGTGTAGATTAAGTTGATTGGCCATGATAAATTGCCCCTTAGTGTCCAAAAGTGCACAGGTTAGATGGATTGGCCTTTAATGTCCAAAGATGTGTCGGGGGATTAGCAGGGTAAATATGAGGGGACATGAGACTTGCCAAATTGTCCCATAGTGCCATGAGTATTAGCATGGTAAATGACGTTTACAGGAATAGGGCCTGGGCGGGATTGAGTTTGATGCAGACTCGATGGGCTGAATGGCCTCCGTTTGCACTGTAAGGATTCTATGATACTAATTTAGGCGCATTGGAGGCACTTTTCTTGGTTGCTCTGGTGTTTACTGGGGACAGTGTGTCTTCAGTATATTGTGATTGTCTTGATCCAGGTGTGTCCTGAATCCCTTCTCCAGATCCGTCAGCCACACCCCAGTGCAGGACAACTTAATCTTCGTGGGGCAAAATCCATATTCCTGGCCTCCTCTCACAGCAGAGAGTGAGCCCCAAGGGCTCTTTGTGCTTTGTAAGTTGAAGGGATGTATTGATAGGATCAAGGTGAAGCAGAAACCAAATCACAGAGCTCTTCTTTATAGAGAGAGTTAATTGGCTTGCTCAGTCTCATAGATCTCTTCCCACGCAACCCAGTGTCCTAGCTAACCCCTATTTAACCATGCTCAAAGATCTGGTTCTCTTAATGTTGGCAATTATAGAATCATAGAATCCCTACAGTGCAGAAAGAGGCCATTTGACCCATCGATTCTGCACCGCCCACAATCCCATCCAGACCCCATTCCTGTAAACCTCATTTACCCTGCTAATCTCCCTGACACTAGGGTCAATTTAGAATGACCAACTAACCTAATCTACACATCTTTGGACTGTGGGAGGAAACCGGAACACCCGGAGGAAACCCATGCAGACACAGGGAGAATGTGCAAACTCCACACAGACAGTGACCCGGGGCCAGAATTGAACCTGGGTCTCTGGCGCTGTGAGGTAGCGGTGCGAACCACTGTGCCACTGTGCTGCCCAAGTTCTAGGCACTGCTGGGGGAAAATACAGGAGGCAGAAATGGAAGTCTCAGGAAACCCCTTCACATCTCGCTAGCATATTTGTCTCTGATAACCTCAGGGACGTCCCAGAAATGCCAGCTTAACAAAAAGGTGACAAGACTGTAAATTATCTCCTCCTTTCTCCTCTCTCCTAACCTTTAAACCTATAAACTGAGGATATCATTGAATCAGAGAATCCCCACAGTGCAGAAGGAGGCCATTCACCCCATCAGGTCTGCACCAATTCTCCAATAGAATATCTTATCCAAGCCCTATCCCGATAATCTCACATTTTTACCCTGCTAATCCCCTTAGCCTACAGATCTTGGGACACAAAGGGGCAATTTGCCATGAAAGTCCACTTAAGCTGTACATTTTGGACACTAAAGGGCAATTCATCATGGCTAATCCACTTAATCTACACATCTTTGGATACTAAGGGGAAATTTAGCATGGCCAATCCACCTAACCTACATAACTTGGGACAATAAGGAGCAATTTACCATGGCCAATCCACCAAACCTACACATCTTTGGTCAATAAGGGGCAATTTAGCATGGCCAATCCACCTAATCTATACATCTTGGAACAATAAGAGGCAATTTGCCATGGCTAATCCGCTTAATCTGCACATCCTTGGATACTAAGCAGCAATTTTCTGTAACCAATCCACCTACCCAGCATGTTTTTTGGACTGTGGGTGGAATCCAGAGCACCTAGAGGAAATTCATGCAGGTACAGGGAGAGCGTGCAAACTTCACATGTCCAGAAGCATAGGTCACAGAAATTAAATGGCCTCATTTTGAAAGCAATGCACTAAAATGTTCTTTTTTTAAATAAATGTTTGAAATAAATTGTTTTGGTATTGTTGTTTAAAAATGATGATTGGGAACGGACTCCCTGCCCATGCAATGTCTAAGTGCTAATGAACCATAAGTGTGTTAAGTGCTCAAAGGGTTTTCAAATGCACTTAACACAAATTGGGACTTGTACGTTAGTGAATGGCTTGTTGTCTGGTATGATAGTCCAGATGCCCTCTCAGCCAAGGGAAATAGAAACCTTTGTTCCATGCCATTCCAATGAGGTTGTGACTGATTCTGTCCACCGCCCTTTGGGAAGTTTACGAAAGCTTCCGAGGGGGCGCATAGAAGTTAGTCCAGGGATGAGTTCTTCCACGGTGTACCCAAACTGGCGCTGGAGTGTGGCGTTTTCACAGTAACTTCATTGCAGTGTTAATGATACTAATAAACTAGACACAGGAACATCTGCGGAGAGTTCAAACCTGTGAACCTCTTCCACCCTCTGTCGTCCCTCCCCAAACTTTGTACCCCCCCCATTAATACTTTGATAAGATTTGTTAATGATGGCCTTTTGGCACAGTGGTCAGCACTTCTACCTCACAGCGCCAGGGACCCGGGTTCAATTCCGGCCTCAGGTTTGTGAATGAATTGGAGAAAGAGGGTGGCTTGAGTTATCCAGCCCTTTCAGTCAGCGGGATGTTCCAGTCCCACCGATGGGGTGCCACCCTGCTGTGGCACAGCCGGAGAATAAAGCAGAATGCCGTCTACATCGAGAGGGCTAGAAAGTTCCGCCACCGGCCAATGGTGATCCACCAGAGAACACACCGGGGTGGGGGTGGGGGGTGAGCTAAAAACCCCACCTGGCTTTGTACCCCTTAGAAACGAGAAGATGTTTGAATAACTGTGTTCAAAATCAAAACGAGTGCGGACAGAGTGGAGACAGAGGAACTATTCCTGTTGGCGAAAGGGTTAAGACCCAGTGGCCACTGGTTTAAAGTGATTAGCAAGTGAAGCAACACAGGGAAGAACGTTTTTTTCCACACAGTGAATGGTTTGTGTAATAAGTCTTTGGAGGCAGAAGTCCCTTCACCCAAATTCCTTTATTTACAATTCCACCCGCAGTACACAGTCTGCTATCAGTCAGCAGTCTACTCTCAGGAGTGTCAGAGGAACTGACTCTCCTGGTTAAATACAAGGAAAAGACTCCCTGATTGGCCCAACTGACTCCTCAATCAGGGAGCTCATACTCCAATAGGCCAACCTCAATGACCTGATTGGAGTCACTACAGTTTGCAGCTGGATGACGCTGCCTGAGAGGATGATGGAGACAGATTCAATCGTGGATTTCAAAAAGGAACTTGATAAGACCTTCAAAATGAAGGATTTCCTCCAGTCAAAGACACGAGGAGTGGACCGAGGGAACTGCTTTTGCAAAAGAGCCAGCATGGACACAAAGAGATGAGTGGTTGCCTTCTGTGCTGACCAGAAAATGATCAAAGCTAAAGCACACAGGACAATGGATCAGTATAATGTGTTCAAAAACAGAACTGTAACCAACTTGAAGTAACAATCTGATTACTTAATTGAAATGTAGCACTTTATAATGTGAACAAGTATAAGAATAGGATTAACAGAGTAGCTTGGAAGCAAGCTGGAGTTACAGCTCTGAGTTCAGCTCTCCCTCATACATATTGAGTAAAGCCATTTTTGTTGACATTCTACATGGTCTCTCAAGACTCAGTTCATTCATTCCTTCTAACAATATCTTTGACAAAGAGCCATCACAGATCTGATGGGCTGAATAACCTCCTGTGTTGTCTGAATCTATAATGCATGAAAAATGTAATGATCTCTCTGACTCACAGCTCACCCAAAAGGCTACTTATTGCTGACAAGTGCCAAGTTCAGCACTGTAATAATGTGCCTTTTGAGACTGGTTCACACGGATGTAGGCACTCAACAATGTGCAGGGCTGACACTACAATGACTTCACAGAAAATAATAAGCCCAGAATATTATATTCTTCATTATGACAAATAGTTTGCGGGTATATTGTTGACCTCAGAAGAGACAGCAAGGAGACAGTTTCAATTTAATTCCATGGAGCGTGGCACGGACTGCCAAGGGCAAATGGTAGGGGGCTGATTGCATTGGAAATTCAAGTATGTGTTCAAGAAAGGTCTGGGGAAATAATTTGATCCTAATGAGCAACATAGTGAGATGTATGATCTTTCTGAGGCACTTTGGCCCTTGTCTTTCTTTTTGGCAAATCAATTAAACTAAATGGAACAAACAGAGGGACAAGACATGAAGATGAGTGGTAAAGCGTGGAGGGTGTGTAAAGCCTGCAGAGGGATCTGGATAGGCTGAGCAAGTGGGCGAAGACCTGGCAGATGGAGTATAATTTTAGCAAGTGTGAGGTTATCCACTTTGGCAGAAATAACAATAGGAGAGATTATTATTTAAAAGGCGAAAAGCTGCAGCATGCTACAGTGCAGAGGGACCTGGGGGTCCTTGTGCACGAGTCGCAAAAACCCAGTCTGCAGGTGCAGCAGGTGATCAAGAAGGCGAATGGAATGTTGGCCTTTATAGCGAGGAGGATAGAATATAAAAATAGGGAGGTCTTGCTGCAACTGTACAGGGCACTGGTGAGGCCGCAGCTGGAGTACTGTGTGCAGTTTTGGTCCCTGCACTTGCGGAAGGATATATTGGACTTAGAGGGAGTGCAGAGGAGGATCACTAGGCTGATACCGGAGATGAGGGGGTTAGCCTATGAAGAGAGACTAAATAGACTGGGTCTGTACTCGCTGGAGTTTAGAAGGGTGAGGGGGGATCTTATAACGACGTGTAAGATAATGAAAGGGATGGATAGGGTAGAGGTAGAGAGATTCTTCCCGCTTAGAAAGGAAAGCAGAACTAGAGGACACAGCCTCAAGATAAGGAGGGAACAGTTTAGATCAGAGTTGAGGAGGAACTTCTTCACTCAAAGGGTGGTGAATCTCTGGAATTCTCTGCCCGTTGAAATGGTGGAGGCTACCTCGCTAAATATATTTAAGTTATGGGTAAATAGGTTTCTGATAGACAAGGGAATTAAGGGTTATGGGGAGAAAGCGGGAAAGTGGAACTGATCCACTTCAGATCAGCCATGATCTTATTGAATGGCGGGGCAGGCTCGAAGGGCTAGATGGCCTACTCCTGCTCCTATTTCTTATGTTCTTAAGGTAAAAAGCCCCTTAAAGGGGAGGGGCACCCGAAACAAAACAAAACAGGGTAAGGAAACTTCAAATATCAAACCACAATGTGATCAAAAGGATCAACAACACAATGAATGCAGAAGGCTTCAATGGTGCACATGGACACTGCACGCTCCCTGTCCAGGGACACCAAAATGTACGTTTTTAATGTTTATTCATTAGTGTCATAAGTCGTATGACACTGCAATGAAGTTACTGTGAAAATCCCCTAGTCGCCACACTCCGGAGCCTGTTCAGGTACACTGAGGGAGAATTTAGCATAGCAAATATACCAGCATGTCTTTCGGACTGCGGGAGGAAACTGGGGCACCCAGAGGAAACCCACGCAGACACGGGGAGAATGTGCAAACTCCACACAGACAGTGGCCCAAGCCAGGAATCGAACCCAGGTCCCTGGAGCTGTGAGGCAGCAGTCCTAACCACTGTGCTACCATGCCGCCCCTTGGCGCTTTGAGGCAGCAGTACTTCCCACTGTGCCGCCATAGAATCATAGAATCCCTACAGTGCGGAAAGTGACCCATCAAGTTTGCAATGACCACAATGCCACCCAGGCCCTATCTCCATAACCCCAGGCATTTACCCTAGCTAGTCCCCCGACACTGAGGAGCAACTTAGCCTGGACAAACCACCGAAACCACACATCCTTAGACTGTGGGAGGAAACCAGAGCACCCGGAGGAAATCCTCATAGGCACATGGAAAACCACTCCTCACAGACAATGATCCAAGATGGGAATTGAACCTAGGTTCCTGGCACTGTGAGGCAGCAATACTAACCGCTGTGCCACTGTATTATACTCAGTGCAAGTGTGAGGGGTGAGATTAGTGTAAATATTATTCCTTTCCAATACATTAAAATCAATATGAAAACTTAAAGAGCTGCCGGTAGGAAAGAACATTGGCATTGTTTTGTCTAGAATTTTCTATCTCAGGAAGATGTCACAAGTGGGGGTGGGGGGCATTGAGTGTTATCGTGTGCTGTGGAAGTGGAGCAAAAGCAAGTAACTCTCAATGTTGAGCCATGAGATCTGACCGTGCTTCTCAAAACCCAAATCAGATGATGTTTATACCTTTGAGCAGCAGATGGGGCTACTGCTTCAGTTGTGTGGACGGGCTACGCTTTCACCAGATCCCAGCACTATACATATAGCAAGTAGATCGAGAGAGAAAAGATGCCTTGAAGTTGGAGGGTAAATATTTAAACAGAGCGTATAGAATGCTTAGAGAAAGGAAGGAAGAAGGAAGGCATGGCGGGTAGCATTATTACCTCATAGCGCCAGGGACCCGGGTTCGATAAATTAATTTCACATTATATATTAATGAATTGGATTCCAGCCTTGGGTGAGTGTGTGGAGTTTGCACATTCTCTCTGTGTCCCTGGGTGCTCCAGTTTCTTTCCACAGTCCAAAGATGTGCGGGTTAGGTGGATTGGCCATGCTAAATTGCTCCTTAATGTCCAAAGATATGTAGGTTAGGTGGACTGGCCATGCTAAATTGTCCCTTTGTATCTCAAGATGTGTAGGTTAGTTGGATTGGCCATGCTAAATTGTCCCTTAGTGTCTCAAGATGTGTAGGTTAGTTGGATTGGCCATGCTAAGTTGCCCCTTAGTGTCTCAAGATGTGCAGGTTAGGTGGATTGGCCATGCTAAGTTGCCCCTTAGTGTCTCAAGATGTGTAGGTTAGTTGGATTGGCCATGCTAAGTTGCCCCTTAGTGTCTCAAGATGTGCAGGTTAGGTGGATTGACCACGCTAAATTGCCCTTTAGTGTCTCAAGATGTGCAGGTTAGGTGGATGAGTGAAGTAAATACATACGGTTACGGTGCGAGGGCAGTGGGTGTGCCTGGGTGGGATGCTGTGTTAGAGGGTCAGTGCAGACACGATGGGTCGAATAGCTTCCTTCTGTACCATAAGGATTCTATGACTCTATGAATCAAGGAATGAGATCTTTTGGGGCAGATGGGAGGCCTTGGGTTAGTACCTCAAGTGGAGGACATGGAAGAAGCTGGAACTCCCTCAGTACAGTACTGAGACATCAGTCTAGATTAAGTATTCTGGTTCACAATGGAAAATGAACTACAACTTTCTGAATCAGAGGCATTGAGAATATTGAAGCAAGATAACAGATAGGTGCAAATAATTAATGTAAAAAATTTTTATAATCTAAACTTAAATATTACAATGCAATATTTTAATGGCTATTTGTTAACCCGTCTATTGAAATAACCAACAAAGTAATCCCATATAAACAGATCAAAGCTCTGCACAGTGACAATGCTCATTGTTATCATCGAACCACAGAATCCAGACACTGCAGAAAGAGGCCATTTGGCCCATCGAGTCTGCACCAACTCGCCGAAAGAGCGTCCCATCCAGGCACCACCCTCCAACCTATCCCTGTAACCCCGTGCATTTTACCCTAGCTAGATACATGAATAGGATGGGAATGGAGGGATATGGTCCCCCGAATGTTAGGGGGTTTTTGTTTAGGTGGACAGCATTGTCAGTACAGGCTTGAAGGGCTGAAGGGCCTGCTCTTGTGCTGTAATTTTCTTTGTTCTTCTTTGTTCTAATCTGCACAGCCTGCACATCTTTGGACTGCGGGAGGAAGCCGGAGCACCTGCAGGAAACCCATGCAGACACGGGGAGAACGTGCAGGCTCCACACAGACAGTGACCCGAGGAATCGAATACGGGTCCCTGACGCTGTGGGGCAGCAGCTGACTCTCAACTGCCCTCTGAAATGACCACTCAGTCTTATCAATTGCGACAAAGTCTCAACAAAGCAGTCCACAGCACAGGGACTGCAGCGTTTCAAGAAGACAGCTCACCACCATCTTCTCAAGGGCAATTAAGAATGGGCAATAAATGTGGCCGGCAATGCCCATGTCCCAAATATGAATGACAAAAAAAACCCCACTGTACCATCTCATCAGAATGGGCTTTAAAAAATATATAAATTGCACATTAGAGTTCTAAACAAGATTGCTGTAAACTTTTGTTTGGCACGGTGACACAGTTTCTTCCCACAGTCCAAACATGTGTGGGTTGGGTGGATTAGCCATGCTAAATAGCCTCTTAGTGTCCCGAGATGTGTGGGTCACGTAATACTGCTGCCTCACAGCACCAGTGACCCCGGTTCGATTCCAACCTTGGGTGATTGTGTGTGGAGTTTGCACATCCTCCCCGTGTCAGTGTGGGTTTCCTCCAGGCTCTTGTTTCCTCCCACACTCCGAAAGATGTGTAGGTCGAGGGATGAGCGGGGAAAATATGTGGGGTTACGGGGATAGGGCCTGGGTAAGATGCCCTGTTGGGGAGTTGGTACAGTCGGGGTTCGACAATCCTGAGAAGTTTAAGTCCCGTTGTTTCCCATGAGTGAAAGCCGGTTTGATGGGGCTCCTCATTTCTGAACCACATTGCTCGATGGGGTAGCAAAGGGCGAAATCTGCTCCAGGGAACTGAAGAAAAAAATGTTGACATTACCTGGTTGAGTCATCGCCTTCGGCTGGACGTTCCTGGAAACTGCTACCCACCTCTTCAGCCGATGATATTTGTTGTAAAGTACGCATCAGTGCTCAGCATCATTGCTGCAGGAAGCTATAAGATGGTCAGGATTGCAAGAAATGGATGAAATATTTACCAATTTATCCGTTCGGTTAGGTGGATTGGCCATGCTAAATTGCTCCTTAGTGTCGGGAGTGGGACGCGCGAGTTAGGCTAAACGTTATGAGGATAGGGCTTGGGTGGGATTGCGTTTGGCGCAGACTCGATGGGCCGAATGGCCTTCTTCTGCATTCTATGTTTCAGTCAATGGAGAGAGAGAGAGAGAGAATAGGGAGAGGGACAATCCCCCACCTTCCCCCCAACTTCCACCCAGAGCTCACAATTACCAAGTCACAAAACATTAAACTCTAAGTGTTCCAAATTCCCTGAGCAGTGTAAAACTTTTAGTCACGAGGGAGTGAGTGGAGTTTGTTGAACATTCTCTGAACAGCCGATGTTAGTTGTGTCGCAGCTGTAGATTCTTCCCCCTCCCTGTTACATTTCAAGTTCTACATGGGCAATATTGAATCATTTTCTCAGTTCTCACCCACCCGTGTAATTTTACGCCAGCAATATGCTTGGCTAATGACACGTTGGAGGGAGTTCGCTTTGCTACCCTCACGCTGCACGCCTTCCAAGATTAATTTCCAGTTCAAACGCTTAGAAAGGCGACTAGCAGGCTAAACATTTGACAGCACCTCGTTTCGGCACGACCAGATTCCTTAGCTGGCGTTCTCAGAGAGCAGAGCTCTGAACTCGAGTCACACAGCTCGAAACAGTGGGTGGGATTTTCCACACCCCAACCCCCATCCCCCCTCACCGCACCTTTAGGGTTAAAGATCAAAGAACAGTACAGCACAGGGACAGGCCCTTCAGCCCTCCAAGCCTGCCCCGATCATGATGCCTGCCTAAACTAAAACCGTATGCACTTACGGAGTTTGTATCCTTCCATTCCCTTCCTATTCATGTATTTGTCTAGTTGCCCCTTAAATGTCGCTAACGTACCTGCTCCCACCCTCTCACCGGGCAGCACGTTCCAGATATCCATCACCCCCTGTGTAAAAATCTTGCCTCGCACATCTCCTCTAAACTTTTCCCCGTACACATGAGTACATGGGATTTAATGGGATTGAGGGCCTGGTAGGTAGGGATATGATTGGCGCAATTTGTGGGCCGAAGGGCCTGTTTGTGCTGTAGTGTTCAATGTACACCTTAAACCTATGTCCCCTAGTACAATGTTGAAATGGCGGCGCGGGCTCGTTGGGCCGAAGGGCCTGTTTCCCGTGCTGTGTTGTTCTTTGTTCTTTGTAGACTTGACTTTTCAACCCTAGGAAAGAGCATCTGACTATCCGCTCTGTCCATGCCCCTCATTATCTGATAAACCTCTGCCAGGTCACCCCTCAACCTTCGTCGTTCCAGTGAGAACAAGCCGAGTTTATCCAACCTCTCCTCAGAGATAATACCCTCCAGACCAGGCAACACCCTGGTAAATCTCTTCTGTCCCTCTACAAAACCTCCACATCCTTCTGGTAGTGTGGTACACAATATTCTAAATGAGACCTAACTAAGATTCTGTACAGCGACAGCGTCCGATCAATGAAGGCAAGCATGCCGTGTGCCTTCTTGATTACAAAGGGGAGTTGGGGGATTGACAGGGTAAATTCATGGGGTTAAGTAAATGGGGTACAGGGTAGACCTGGATGAGATGCTCTGTCCTTCAAGTTTATTTATTAGTGTTACAAGTAGGCTTACACTAACACCACAATGAAGTTACTGTGAAAATCCCGTGGTCGCCACACTCTTGCGCCTGTTTGGGTACACTGAGGGAGAATTTAGCACGGCCAATCCACCTAATCAGCATGTCTTTCAGTCTGTGGGAGGGAACTGGAGCACCCGGAGGAAACCCACCCAGACTTGGGGAGAATGTGCGGAGTCCGCACAGACAGTGATCCAAGCTGGGATCGAACCAGGATCCTGGCGCCATGAGGCAGATTCGTGTGCCACCGTGCCTATCAGAGCATTGGTGTAGGCTTGATGGGCTGAATGGCTTTCTTCTGCACTTTAGGGATGCTATGATCAGTAACTTTGACTAAGGGGGTGATGGCACAGTGGTTAGCACTGCTGCTTCACAGTGCCAGGGACCTGGGTTCAATTCCAGCTTGGGTCGCTGTCTATGTGGAGTCTGCAAGTTCTCCCCATGTCTGCATGGATTTCTTCTGGGTGTTCTGGTTTCCTCCCACAGTCCAAAGGTGTACAGGTTAGGTGCATTGGCCATGGTAAGTTGACCCTAGTGACAGGGGCATTAGCAGGGTAAATATAAGAGATTACGGGACTAAGCCTGGGTGGGATTGTGGTCGGTGCAGACTTGATGGGCTGAATGGCCTCAATCTGCACAGTAGGGATTCTATGATTCTGTGTGGTATAGTTATGACAGCTCCAGGGATCTCTGGGGTTGATTCCCGACTTAGGTCATTGTCTGTATGGAATTTGTACGTTGTCCCCGTGTCTGCATGGGTTTCCTCCGGGTGGTCTGGTTTCTTCCCACAGTCCAAAGTCATGCTGGTTAGGTGCATTGACCGTGATAAATTGCCCCTTAGTGTCCCAGGATGCGTATGTTAGAGGGATTAACGAGCTAAATATATGGGATTACAGAGATAGGGCCTGGTTAAGGCTTGTGGTCGGGTGCAGGCTCGATGGGCTGAATGGCCTCCTTCTGCACTGTAGGGGTTCTATGATTCTAAACTGTGCCTGAACAGCCCTTACCGAACTGACGGCATCTTCAGTGAGTTACCAACCAACCACAAAGGAAGGGCCTCGTGTAGCCACGGAAACCCGTGAGAAACCGAGCTCTCCCAAGGTGGTCACTGTGGTTTGGCCGTACATCGAAGCTTTACAACAGTCATTTCATACACGTCCCAGCAGCTTTTAAAAGGTGTATTGTTAATTCAGAAGCGGAACGGGGGAAATTCTTTAATCTGCTGCCTGTTCTAAACCGTTACCTCAGGCTGAACTCTCGAGTTGGTTGGTGGCATCGTGGCATTGGCACTGGATGAGCAATCCAGAGATTCAGCATTTTGTGGCACAGTGGTTAGCACTGCTGCCTCACACCACCAACAAACTGGGTTCAATTCCTGCCTTGGGGCACTGTCAGTGTGGGATTTGCACATAATCCATGTATCTGCGTGGGTTTCCTCCAGGTGCTCCAGTTCCCTCCCACAGTCCAAAGATGTGTGGGCTAGGTGGATTGACCATGGTAAATTGTCCCTCAGTGTCAAGGGGTTAGCAAGATGATTATGTGGGTTTACGGGGATGGGGCCTAGGTGGGATAGTTGTTGGTGCAGAATCAATGGGCCAAATGGCCTCCTTCTGCACTGTAAGGATTCTATGATTCTTTGAATGCTCTGGGGGCTTGGGTTTGAATCCCACCATTGCAAGACTTTTTGGGTGGGTATGGGTATTATGGGTGGCACGGTGGCACAGTGATTAGCTCTGCTGCCTCACAGCTCCAGGGACCCAGCTTCAATCCCCAGCTTGGGTCACTGTGTGGAGTTTGCACGTTCTCCCTGTGTCTGCGTGGGTTTCCTCTGGGTGCTCCGGTTTCCTCCCACAGTCTGAAAGATGTGCTGGTTAGGTGCATTGGGCATGTTAAATTCTCCCTCAGTGTACCCGAAGAGGCGCTGGAATGTGGTGACTCGGGGATTTTCACAGTAACTTCATTGCAGTGTTAATGTAAACTGACTTGTGACAGTAATAAATTTAAAAAAATAAGGGAAATGGGGAGGGTGCAGAATATAGTGTTGCAGTTACAGGGTGAAGAGAAAGATCAGTTTAATATATAGTAGGTCCATTCAAAAGTCTGATGACAGCAGGGAAGAAGCTGTCCTTGAGTCAGTTGGTATCTTTATTGCGACAGAAGAAGATAGAAGAGAGTGTGTCCAGGGTGCGTGGGGTTCTTAATTATGCTGGCTGCTTTGCTGAGACAGCGGGAAGTATTGACGGAGTCAATGGATGGGAGGCTGGTTTGCATATTGGATTGGACTACATTCAAGACGTTTTGTAGTTCCTTGTGGGCTTGGGCAGAGCAGGAGCCCATACCAAGCTGTGATACAGCCTGAAAGAATGCTTTCTATGGTGCATCTGTTAAAGTTGGTGAGAGTTGTAGCTGGCATACCAAATTTCCTTAATCTTCTGAGTAAGAATGAAAGATAACCTAACGCTGTATCTCTTTATCCAGCTAGTTTTTTTTTGTTAAGGCGGCAGAGACAGACACAAAGCTTGAACAGATCAATGTTGAAAAGAGACTGGGTTATTTAAGGACGATAAAGACTTCTGGTATCTCGGAAATAATAATCATTTGCAAACGTGTATGCTTCTGTCCAGCTACTAATGCATGTGTATTACATCCAGTTTCTTATCCAACATCATTACTGCTCTTTATCACCTTGAGCCAGGCTTGCTCTAGATTTTACCTGGTGTCAGAGATTGATGAGGTGCCCTCTGGTAATGCAGGAAGTCTTGATGTCCGCTCATCTGGCATCTAGCATCCATTATTAAAATGGACGAGAGTTCCATTCTAAGATAACTCAAAGCCACAACAGAAAGCTGGTTTCATTAATTACTCAACACATTTGACGCACTGTGCTGGGTTATGCCTGATGATATCTTTGAATGCTGATCTTTCTTTCGGCAAGGTGCTTTCAGAAGTTTTATTTTGTCTTTGGAGTTTTGGACGGGCATGCTAAGATTCTACCAGTTTGTAACTGTTTCCAAGTTGACGGTGTACCTGTTACATTCATATATATGAAGCGGGATGGATTTCATTACAGAATCCCTGATTTCCACCACCTCCCCCCACCCCCCCGCCACAAGACAACTGTTATGGCCAAGAATAGACACCATCTATCTCTCTTAGGCGGCACGGTGGCACAGTGGTTAGCACTGCTGTCAACGAGCATGTTGGATAATAAACTGGAGTTTTGATACTGGACGGGCATGCTAAGATGTGACCACTTTATGACTGCTTCCAAGTTGATGGCATGCCTGTTACATTATTATAAATGAGTCGTGCTGGACTCAATAACAGGACCCCCAACCTCCTCCCATGCGCCCCCCTAACCCCTCAAGACAACTGTTACAGCCAAGGATATGTACAGTCTACCTGTCTTAGGTGGCACAGTGGTTGGTATGGTTGCCTCATAGCTCCAGGGACCCGGGTTCGATTGCAGCCTCAGATGACTGTCTGTGTGGATTTGGCACATTCTCCCCATGTCTGCAAGGGTTTCCTTTGGCTGCTTCGGTTCCTCCTATATTCCAAATATGTGCAATGCTGATTGCCCCTTAGTGTCAGAGGGATTAACAGGGGACACTGAGGGAGAATTTAGCATGGCCAATGTACCTAACCAGCATGTCATTTGGACTGTGGGAGGAAACCGGAGCGCCTGGTGGAAACCCATGCAATTCTGGCTTTGGCTGACTGTGTTGAGTTTGTATGTTCTTCCTGGGTTTCCTCCCACACTTACTAATCAAGACCATTGAGCGTGGTAATGCACCATTGAGCCCAGTCACTGAGATCTGATTACCTGTCCATTCATTGTGTACACTGTCCTGGGACAGGGGTTTGGGTCAAGGATTTGACATCAGGGTCAAATGGAGTCTTGACCTTGTACCACAAGGAGAGCAGTCACCCAGTCAGTGTCAGAGGCCGGGCTCACTTTCCAACTGAGAATTACTTGTGGGCTTTCAAAGATGTCCAAAAGATGTGCGGGTTAGGTGGATTGGCCATGCTCAATTGCCCCTTTGTGTCAGGGGAACTAGAAGGGCAAAATATGTGAGGGTTACAGGGATAGAACCTGGATGGGATTGTTGTCAGTGCAGGTTTGATGGGCCGAATGATCTCCTTCTGGGCTGTAGAATGCTATGATCTTAATTCAAGCTTGTTTAATCTTACATTTTCGCCCACTTCACTCTTTAATTCAAATTGTTGGACAATTCTGTGATTTCAGAATGTCTACACACATGGTGACAGAGTGGTTAGCATTGCTGCCTCACAGTGCCAGGGACCTGGGTTCGATTCCCGACTTGTGGAGTCTGTCTGTGTGGAGTCTGCACATTCTCCCTGTGTCTGCATTGGGTTTCCTCCTGTTTCTTCCCACAGTCTGAAAGACATGCTGGTAAAGTTTATTCATTAGTGTCACAAGTCAGCTTACTTTAACACTGCAGTGAAGTTACTGTGAAAATCCCCTGTAACAAGGTGGATTGGCCAAGCTAAATCCTCCCTCAGTGTACTCGAACAGGAACCGGAGTGTGGCGGCTTTATAAAATTATGAGGGGTAAAGATCAGGTAAAAAGTTGGAAGCTTTTTCCCAGGGCAGAAATGACAATTACAAGGGGGCACGAGTTCAAGGTAAGGGGGGGAAGGTTCAATGGAAATGTGCGGGGGAAGTTTTTTACACAGAGGGTACCGGGGGCCAGGAATGCACTGCCAAGTGAGGTGGTTGAGGCAGATACGTTAGCCACATTTAAGACTTACCTGGATAGACAGATGAACAGACAGAGTATAGAGGGATACAGATGGTTGGTCTAGGTAGGACAATATGTTCGGTGCAGGCTCAGTGGGCCGAAGGGCCTGTTCCTGTGCTGTACTGTTCTTTGTTCTTTGACTGGGGAATTTTCACAGTAACTACATCGCAGTGTTAATGCAGGCCTACTTGTGGCACTAACAAATTAAAGTTTTCTTCAAAGTTTAAGAAAAAACTTGAAAGACTATTTATAAAACGAGGCTTTCCCTATGAAATATATATCAAATAGACCTTCAATTTTAGATTCTCGTTTCAGTAAATGATAAATGACTTGACTCCATGCATTACAACCAGTGGTATTAATCATATTCATGTACTCTCTTCAAAACATTTCATGGTCTTTTTGAGTGAACAAAATTGGTGAATATCTTAAACTGCTGCAGTGTACACATCTGCAGTAATGTTTATCCTGTTTGCAGGAACTGGATGAGAGATTTCCAATCTCTGTATATAAGAAATGCGCTTAAACATAGGACTATTTAGCAGTGAGAAAATAAAGACTGAACGTGTACTGATGGTTTCGACCTTTGCTCCTGCTGCCCATGACACAGTGTCTTCGCCTTAAATCAGGGCGTTGTGAGATTTGTCTTTTTTTTAACTAAAGATAAGTGCTGCCTCCTTTCTTGGCTGTTGTTAAATTGACAGGAGGGCAAGGCACTCCCTACAGTGCAGAAAAGGCCATTCAGCCCATCGGGTCTGCACCGACTCTCTGACAGAATATCTTACCCAGGCTCTCTCCCTGTGCTATCCCTGTAACCTCACAAATTTACCCCACTAATTCACCTAACCCGCATATCTTTGGCCCCTAAGGGACAATTTAGCATGGCCAATCCACCTAAACTGCAAATCTTTGGACACTAAGGGGCAATTTAGCACAGCCAATCCATCTAAACTGCACATCTCTGGACACTAAGGGGCAATTTAGCAAAGCCAAACAACCTAACCTGCATATCTTTGGACCTTAAAGGGAAATTTAGCATGGCCAACCCTAAGATGTGCAGGTTAGGTAGGTTGGCCAAGCTAAATTGCCTCTTAGTGTCTAAACATAGGTTAGGTGGATTGACCATGCTATAGAATCATAGAATCCCTACAGTGCAGAAGGAGGCCATTCGCCCATCATGTTTGCACCAACAACAATCCCACCCAAACCCTACCTTTGTAACCCCACATAATCCCCCTGACACTAAGGGGCAATTCCACCCTGTTCCCTGTAACTCCATTGAGCCTGCACTGTGTCTCTGACAGAACATCATCCCCGGGCCCTATCTCCAGGGTTAGCAAATATTTACCCCACTAATCCCTACAACCTGCACATTTTTGAGAGGCTAAGGGGCAATTTAGCATGGCCAATTCCCCCTAATTTAGACATCTTGGGACACTAAAGGACAATTTTGCATGGCCAATGTACCAAACCCGCACATCTTTGGAGTGTGGAAGGAAACTAGAACATCCAGAGGAAACCTACGCAAACTCCGCACAGACAGTGACCCAAGCTGGCAATCGAACCTGGGACCCGTGAGGCAGCAGTGCTAACCATAATCCATTAAAACAGCAGTGAATTGACTGTGAGGATCCCCGGTGCGCCTCACTCCTGCGCCTGTTTGGGTACCTACCCAGCACATGCCGCCCCATCCCTCCGGCATGACCCAGTTTAAGATTCTGCTCTCCGTAGAATGGGATTTTCCCCTTCTGCCCACGATGGTGTCGGTGGGACTGGAAAATGTTGGGGTGGCGGGGGGGTAGCCTGATGACTTTGGGCAGGATTTCCCTCACTCAATAGAATTCTGTTTGGATCCATTAATTTTGGGTGCCGCTTTCCAGCTAAACTCATGACGAATCCCAGGGCACATTTTACTTGTAACGGCACATTCAAGAGCCAAGCTCCTGCTGCGCTGCCAACTTTTTCTTGGGAACTTTGTCGCGTTTCTAGGTTGCAATGTGCTCATTCTAGTGAGGGGGCGGATGCATTCATCACAAATAGTTTAAAGAGGAAGCCAAGATTAAGCGGGGAAGCCAAAGGTAAAGTTCAGGGATGATTAAATTTGCCTTATTCAGGTCACTTCAGATGTCTTTTCGTTTAATTACACGAGTTCGAAGCATCTCCCCGTGCTTTCTCCCCACAAAAAAAACCTGGCATTTTATGGTTTACTTTGACTCAAAATAAATTAGCTTTCCACTTCCTGGAGCTTACAGCAAAGATTTACGCACCAACATGTGTGTTTGGCCTCGGTAAATTCCAAGCACAGTGTAAACACCTTGGAACATGCCTACCTCCAGGCAAATTGGATTCATGTTCCATCTCATTCAGAGCATTCACCTTCCTACCCCCCCGCATCCCCCCCACCCCCCCACCATCTGCTGATGTTAACGCCGCATTTTTTTCAACAAACTTTGCAACCATGCCCTGCTCGTGCAAGTGTCTTGACACGTACTCAACAGCCAACTTCACCAAGGGCTTCAGGAACCCTCCAAGGTCTCCCTTCGGAGGAAGTAACCCTTTCACTCGTGGCCACGCTGTGTGTGCCAAATTGCAGCCTAATGGAGGGTGCCCCCCACTAAGCAAGGTCTCTACGCATTCAGAATATCATCTCCACTTGGTCCACTGGTGCAGGATTTGGAACATCTCCCTGTTTGTGGAATCTGTGGATGTATGCAGATTTCTGCTATTTTCTTCCAACCTCTCTGCAATAAGACCATAAGGGTTTCCTCCGGGTGCTCCGATTTCCTCCAACGGTCCAAAGAAACGTTGCTTAGGTGGATTAGCCATGTTAAAATGCCCCTTACTGTCCACAGGTAAAAGTGAAGTAATGTTTATTTATTAGTCACAAGCAGGCTTACATTCACGCTGTAATAAAGTTACTGTGAAAACTTCCTAGTTGCCACACTCGGGCGCCTGTTCGGGTACACTGAGGGAAACATGGCCAATGCACCTAATCTGCACACCTTTGGAGGAAACTGGAGACCCAGTGGAAATTCATGCAGACACAGGGAGGATGTGTAAGCTCTACACAGACAGTAACACAAGCTGGGAATTGAACCCAGGTTCCTGGCACTGTGAGGCAGCAGTGTTAACCACTGTGCCACCGTGTTGCTCCACGTACATGTTCGGTGGATTGGCCATGCTAAATTGCCCTTTAGTGTCCAATGATGTGCAGGTTAGGTGCATTGGCCATGCAAAGTTGCACCTTAGTGTCCAAAGATGTGCAGGTTAGGCGTATTGGCCATGTGAAGTTACCCCTTAGTGTCAGGGGGATTAGTAGGATAAATACGTGGGGTTCCAGGGATGGGACCTGGGTGGGACTGTTGTCAGTGCAGGCTTGATGGGCTGAATGGCCTCCTTCTGCACTGTACAGATTCTATGATTCCATTCCATAAGTTTCTCAACCCCATCCTCTTGCCTTTTCCCCACAACGCTCGATCCCCTTACCAATCAAGAACCCGCCTATCTCTGTCTTAAATACACTCAATGACCCGGCCTCCACAGCCTTCCATGACAATGAATTCCACAGATTCACCACCCTCTGGCTGATTAAATTCCTCCTCATCTTGGTTCTAAAGGTTGTTCCTTTACCCTGAGACTGTGACCTTGGATCATAGTCTCTCCTCCTAATGGAAACATCTTCCCCATGTCCACTGTATTCAGGCCCATAACTTCATGCATTTGCACTAGCTAGACCCTCTGGCACTAAGGGAGAACTTAGCATGACCAATCCACCTAACCTGCACATCTCTGGACTGTGGGAGGAAACCGGAGCACCTGGAGGAAACCCAGACAGACGGGCAGAATATGCAAACTCCACACAGACAGTGACCCAAGCCAGGAATCGAACCCGGATCCCTGGCGCTATGAGACAGCAGTGCTAACCACTGTGCCACCATGCCAGCCTAAGGCTGTTAGGCTCTTTTTGTTCCAGCCCATCTCCTAGGCTACAATGATGGAGGTACGTTTCTGCAATCTTGTGGATTCTGACCCAGTGGGGTCTTGCCGTGTCCTCTCCATTGCCCACACATCTTTTAACTCTCCATCTTTTCTGACTCAGGTTCTGGCAACATCTCAATATCTCTAATGTCTTCCTCATTGTTTACATTCTCACCTCATGCTATGTTTGAAATGACTGCCTTTTTCATAGCATTTGTAGTCCATCCTTAAATGCCCTTGAGAAGGTGGTGGTGAGCTGCCTTCTTGAAACACAGTAGTCCATGCAGTGTAAGTACATCTGCAGTGCTGTTAGGCTGGGAATTCCAGAACTTTAACCCAGTGATGGTGAAGGAATGGCCGAAATATTTCAAAGTTAGGGTGATAAGTGGCTTGGGAGGGAACAGGTAGGTGGTCATGTTTTCATATATCTCTGCCTAGATGGTAGGTTTGAAAGGTGCTGCCTAAGGAGCCTTGGTGAGTTGCTGCAGTGCATCTAGTGGATGGTATGCACTGTTGGTGGTGGAGGGAGTGAATGTTTGTGGAAAGGATGCCAATCAAGTAGGCTACTTTGTCTTGGACGATGTTGAGCTTGTTGAGCTTGTTGATGAAGCTACATTCATTCAGGCAAGTGGGGAATATTCCATCACACTCCTGACTTACGCCTTGTTGATGGTGGATAGACTTTGGTGAGTCAGGAGATGAGTTACTTCTGTAAAATTCTCAGTTTCTGACCTGTTCTTGTAACCACAGTACTTATATCACTAGTCCAGTTCAGTTTCTTGTCAATGGTATCCCCCAGGATGTTGATATTGAAGACTGAATGGTCGGAGATGGTTAAATTCTCCCTTATATTCCCTCTTGTATTCAGATACAAGTCACGGTGTGGAGGGCGGCATGGTAGCACAGTGGTTAGCACTGCTGCCTCACAGCACCAGGGACCTGGGTTCGATTCCTGGGTTGGGTCACTGTGGAGTTTCTCTCTCTGTGTCTGTGTGGGTTTCCTCCGGGTGCTCCGGTTCCCTCCCACAGTCAGAAACTTACATTGTTAATGTAAGCTTACTTGTGAGACTAATAAATAAACTTAAAATTAAAGAAGATCTTGAGGGAGACATCTTGATGAGAGGGAAATAGTGTGGAAGTTGAGAAAGTAGAAGTTGAATTTTCCAGGTGTGGTGATGGGCTGGGATGTGGAGGAGGCCAGCAGAATAACTCCAGGTGGCTCCTTGACACATAGCCACCTCAGGAGACCTTCCCAGAACAGATGAGGAAGGAAGTCAGTAGCCTTCTCCAATGAAGTGGGTGACCAATTACAACCACTTAAGGATGTCACTGGGAGCCATTTTCTAATAGAGGTGTGGGGTGGTAGCATGATAAATTGCCCCTTAGTGTCCAAAGATATATAGGCTAGGTGGATTGGCCATGCTAAATTCCCCTTTAGTGTCCAAAGACGTGTAGGTTAGGTGGACTGCCCATGTTAAATTGTCCTTTAGTGTCCAAAGATGTGCAGGTTAGGTGGATTGGCCATGATAAATTGTTCTTTAGTGTTCAAAGTTGTGCAGGTTAGATAGATTGGCCATGCTGAAATTGTGTCCTGAGATGCGTAAATTAGAGGGATTAGCGGGTAAATGTATAGGGATATGGAGGTACGGCCTGGCTGGGATTGTGGTCGGTGCAGAATCGATGGGCCCAATGGCCTCTTTCGGCACTGTAGGGTTTCTTCTAATTACAGTAATTAGTCAATTAAATTATTGTCACAATCCTCCAAGGACACGTCCCGCATGGCGAAAATTAGACCAGGTAATGGGAACCATTAGTTCAATTATACTTAAAGTAATAACTGATTGGAATCAGTGAAGTTGCCAGAAGCTACACTCTTAATCACGGTTGTGGAATTTACAGCAAATCTGTTGCTTATGACGTTAGTTTACATGCTACCTGACTGCAGTAAATCAGAGAACATTCATTCTTAATAGTGTATACACACACTCAAGACTTTGCATGCCTGGCAAGAATTAAGCACTTCACTTCACTTCACTTCACCGTTCACTCGAATTCAGGGTCGCAGGGAGTGGGAGTCTATCCCGACAGACACTGGTCTATAGGAAGGGTACATACAGGATGGTAATCCAGGCAGTTATTGTGCTGCCTCCCAGTGTCAGGGACTCGGATTTGATTCCACATTAATGCTAGGGAGATATGACAGGACGAAAAGGTTCTTAAGTTTATTTATTAGTGTCACAAAGTTGGCTTACATTAACACTGCAATGAAGTTACTGTGAGAACCCCCCAGTCGCCACACTTCTGTTCGGGTACACTGAGAGAGAATTTAGCACGGCCAACGCAACTAACCAGCACGTGTTTCGGACTGTGGGGGAGAAACCGGAGCACCCAGAGGAAACCCACGCAGACACGAGGAGAATGTGCAGGCTCCGCAGAGACAGTGACCCAATCGAACCCGGGTCCGTGGCGCTGTGAGGCAGCACTGTGCCTCTGTGCCATCCCATAGATGTACAGTATGATTATATACAGTACTGTGGGGAATGAAACCATAGCGATGTAGATAAAGCAGTTTACAAAGGTGACCAAGAGAAAATGAATGTAGTTCTATGACATTGGAGCTTAAGCACAAAACCTAGGCTGATGCTCCAGTGCAGTACTGACTGAGTGCTGCACTGCCATGTGTGCCACATTTGTCTTCTGCTCCCTTTGTAGGACATTAAAAAATCCCATTGCAAAATCTGAAGAGGTTAAGGGGCCTCTAATGCCTGCTCAGTGTTTATCTCTCAATCAACATCACAAAAATCAGATTGTTCCGTCATATACCAAATTACTGTTCGTGGGATCTTGCAATTTTATTTATTATTGTCACATGTATCAGTATACGTGAAAAGTATTGCTTCTTGCTGCACTATACAGACAAAGCATACCTTTCATAGAGAAGGAAACAAGAGGGTGCAGAATGTAGTGTTACAGTCCTGGATAGGGTGCAGAGAAGGATCAATTTAGATATGGTAGGTCCATTCAAAAGTCTGACGGCAGCAGGGAAGAAGCTGTTCTTGAGTCGATTGGCACGTTACCTCAGACTTTTGTATCTTTTTCCCGAGTGGAAGAAGGTAGAAGAGAGAATGTCCAGGGTGCGTAGGATCCTTGATTATTCTGGCTGTTTTTCCGAGGCAGCGGGAAGTTTAGACAGTGTCAATCGATGGGAGGTTGGTTTGTGTGATGGACTGGTCTTCATGCACAAACCCGTAGCTTCTTGGACAGAGCAGGAGCCATACCACGCTGTGGCACAGCCAGAAATTATGCTTTCTGTGGTGCATCTGCAGAAGTTGGTGAGAGTTGTAGCTGATGTGCCAAATTTCTTTAGCTTCCTGAGAAAATAGAAGCGTTGGTGTGTTTTCTTAACTATAGTGTTGGCATGGGGGATCAGGACAGGTTGTTGGTGACCTGGACACCTAAAAACTTGAAGCTCTCGACCCATTCTACTTCATCCCCATTGATGTAGACAGGTGCATGTTCTCCTTTATGCTCCCTGAAGTTGATGACAATCTCCTTCATTTTGTTGACATTGAGGCAGAGATTATTGTTGCTGCACCAGTTCACCAGATTCTCTATCTCATTCCTGTACTCTGTCTCATCATTGTTTGAGATCTGACCCACTACGGTGGTGTCATCAGCAAACTTGAAAATCGAGTTGGAGGGGAATTTGGTCAGACAATCATAGGTGTATAAGGAATATAGTAGGGGGCTGAGAACGCAGCCTTGTGGGGCACCGGTGTTGAGGATGATCATGGAGGAGATGTTGTTGCCTATCCTTACTCATTGTGGTCTGTGGGTTAGGAAGTCGCTTTCCTGTTGTAGAGGGGTTTATAGTTTAAATTGACAGCTTAGTTGCTGTTTTTCCAATTGGATAACAAGGATTCGAGTTCTCAAGTGAATCATTTGCTGGGACGTGCTTTGGGAAATCCTGAGGTTGTGAAAGATGGGGGTCTTTCTGATTGTATCAGGGCCCGGTACCCCTTTACTTGCAGTCATTGCACTCAGGGACTATGCAGAGCTTGTTTTACATGGTGAAAAAATGCTTCTCACTGAACTAGTTGGGAATGTGAGGAGGATATAAAGAGGCTTCAAGGTGATTTAGACAAGTTGAGCGAGTGGGCACACACATGGCAGATGCAATGTAACGTGGATAAGTGTAAAGCTATCCACTTCGATCAGAAAAATAGAATGGCAAAGGACGGTACGGTGACACAGTGGTTAGCACTGCTGCCTCACAGCACCAGACACTTGGGTTCAATTCTGGCCTCAGGTTACTTTCTGTGTGGAGTTTGCACATTATCCCCATGTCTGCATGGGTTTCCTCCAGGTGCTCCGGTTTCCTCCCACACTCCAAAGATGTGTAGGTTAGGTTCAGGGGGACCAGCAGGGTAAATATGTGGAATTGTGGGAGTAGGACCTGAGTGGGACTGTGGTTGGTACAGAATTGATGGGCCAAATAGCCTCCTTCTGCATTGTAGGGATTCTATGAAATGGTGATAGATTGATGATAGGTGAGTGGGGGGATGGTTAAAGGAAGCAAATGGCCTTGGGTGGAGGAGGGAGGGGATCGTAATGTCTTAGCTATGTTAGGGGTTGTGGGTTCTAATAGAAAAACAAAAGACTTGGTGTGCACACTTGGATTCAACTAACGCACGACAGGTTTTATTGAAGAGCTGCTCAGAATAAAAGAAGCAGAAAGTAAAGCATCTGAGTACACACCCTAATGGCATCATCACCAATTCATGTGATCAGCTCTTGGTTACGTTGCAACCCTTAGAAATATATAACAGGAGTGATAATGTCACTGAGCTGGTAATCCCTTGAGCCCAGGCTCTGGGGGCATGGGTTCAAATCCCACCACTGCAGCTGGTGGAATTTAAATTTAATTTAGGAAAATTCTGGGGTTAAAAGCTAGGTTCAGTAGTGGTGAGCAAGTCTGCTTCACTAATGTCCTTCAGACATGGTGGCATAGTGGTTTGCACTGCTGCCTCACAGCTCCAGGAACCCCCGGGTTCAAGTCCCAGCTTGGGTCACTGTCTATGCGGAGTCTGCATGTTCTCCCCGTGTCTGCGTGGATTTCCTCCAGGTGCTCCAGTTTCCTCCCATACTCCAAAGACATGCAGGTTAGGTGCATTGGCCATGCTAAATTGCCACTTAGTGTCCTGAGATGCGTACATTAGAGGGATTAACGAGGTCAATATGTGGGATTACGGAGATAGAGCCTGGATAGGGGTTGTGGTCGGGTGAAGACTCAGTGGGCTGAATGGCCTCCTTCTGCACTGTCGGGTTTCTAAACCGTGCCTGAACAGCCCTCACAGGACTTCTTCTGCACTGTAGGGATTCTGTGACCCTGTGGTCTGTCGTCCTTACCCGGCCTGGCCAACATGTGACTCCAGAACCACAACAATGTGCTTCCCTTTTATTCCCCCTAGATTGGCCGAGCAAAGAGAGTCAATTCATGGGCAATTAGGGACGGGCAACAAATGATAGCATTGGCAGCAGTGACCACACCCCGGGAAGGAATGGACAGAACGGTGTCACCATTGGGTGGACATAACTTCCACCTAACTGACAGACCTGGGGAACACCACAGTCTCTGCAGCAATAAACAGTATTTCCCTTTGATCTGAGTGTTAACAAGGTTAATTAAATCAGATATTGGTACAAACACCTCTTGAGACACAGAACAAAGACTGCCCTGATTTCATTCCACCTGAAAGCGTGAGACAAAGAGCCTTTAACATTTTAACATGAATTATGAAATAGTCCCTGGCCGAGAGAATTATCACAGCGAGCGAGGTTGCTGGCAGAAGGATCTACCAATTATCATTTCAAAGTCTAGCCCTGGGAGCTGCTCAGATGACTGAAGATGGCTCATATCTCGGAGTTGAAGAGGTAGGACTGACCTGCCTTTGGTAATATTAAAAAAATCAAACTCGCAACGAGAAAATTTCCCAAACACAAACATGCATTAGCCAACAACAGAGCTTCAATCCACAATCACTTACTCTGAAAGACCTTTGACTCGATTCTTCATCTTGATCATAGAATCCCTGTAGTGCAGAAGGAGGTCATTCGGCCCATCAAGCCTGCACCAATAACAATCGGATCCAGCCCTGTCCCCATAACCTCACTTATTTACCCTGCTAATCCCCTGACACTAAGGGCCAATTTAGCATGGCCAATCCACCTAACCTACATATCTTTGGACACTAAGGGCCAATTTAGCATGGCCAATCCATCCAACCTACACATCTTTGGACACTAAGGGCCAATTTAGCATGGCCAATCCACCTAACCTACACATCTTTAGACACTAAGGGGCAATTTAGCACGGCCAATCCATGTAACCTACAAATCTTTGGACACTATGAGTAATTTAGCATGGCCAATCCACCCAGCGTGCACATCTTTGGACACTAAGGGGCAATTTAGCATGGCCAATCCACCTAACCTGCACATCTTTGGACACTAAGGGGCAATTTAGCATGGCCAATTAACCTAATCTACACATTTTTGGACATTAAGGGGCAATTAGCATGGCCAATTAACCTAACCTACACATCTTTAGAGTCTGGAAGGAAACCGGAGCAGCCAGAGGAAACTCAGGAGACACGGAGTGAATGTGCAGACTCTGCACAGTCACCCAAGCTGTGAATTGAGCCCAGGTCCTTGGCACTATGAGGCAGGAGTGCTCCAGACATCGAGCCATCTAGACTCGAAACGCTGGCTGTATTCTCTCCCCACAAATGCTGTCAAGCCTGCTGAGATTTTCCAGCATTTTCTGTTTTTGTTTCAGATTCCAGCATCTGCAGTGTTTTGCTTTTATCTTTTTCTCTCTCATTGGGCAGGCAATCATTACCTCAATCAGGGAGCTTATACTCCAAGAGGTCCCTGGCACTGTAAGGCAGCAGTATTAATCTTGGAAAGCCCACCTGCAATTCTCAGTTGGATAGTGAGCTAACCTCTGACCACTGACTGAGTGACTGTCCTCCATGCAGTACAAAGTCATGACCCCATTTGACCCCGATGTCAAGTCCTTGACACAAAACCCAAAATCCTGTCCCAGACACCACAAACAGTAAACAGAGAGTTAATCAGATTTTAGTGACTGAGGTTACTGTGCATTACGAACCGCTTGATCTAGTAAGTACAAATCATTCGACCTCATGACTACCTCAAAGTACATAGTCAAGAAACATTTAACTGTGTCAGCATGAGTACTTCTAAATTTTGTTAAGGTTCATTTATTAGAATCCCTACAGAAAGAGGCCATTCGGTCCATCAAGTCCTGCTCTGACCAAGACTGCAAGGAACTACAAAAGGTTGTGAATGTAGCCCAGTCCATCACGCAAACTAGCCTCCCGTCCATTGACTCTGTCTACACTTCCCGCTGCCTTGGCAAAGCAGCCAGCATAATCAAGGACCCCACACACCCCGGACATTCTCTCTTCCACCTTCTTCCTTCGGGAAAAATATACAAAAGCCTGAGGTCATGTACCAACCAACTCAAGAATAGCTTCTTCCCTCCTGCGATCAGACTTTTGAATGGACCTACCTTGCATTTAGTTGATCTTTCTCTACACCCTAGCTATGACTGTAAAACTACATTCTACATTCTCTTGTTTCCTTCTCTATGAACGGTATGTTTTGTCTGTATCACGCTTAAGTAACAATACTTTTCACTGTATGTTAGTACGTGTGACAATAATAAAGCAAATCAAAAATCTGCAGCCAGGCCCTATTCCTGCAACCCAACACAACTACCCCACTAATCGCCTTGACACTAGGGTCAATTTAGCACGGCCAATCCACCTAACCTGCATACCTTTGGATTGCTGGGGGGGGGAAACCAGGGCATCCGGAGGAAATCCACACAGAGAATATGCAAACTCCACACAGACAATGACCCGAGGCTAGAATCGAACCCGCGTCCCTGGCACTGTGAGGCAGCAGTGCTAACTGCTGTCACACCTGGCATAACGTCCAGCATGTGTCTTGAGCAAAGACCTGGCCATCTCATACCAATTCCCAGATGATAAGGAAGGGACTTTTCAGCTATTTCTAACATTGGGTCAAACCATCCACTTACATTTGAGTACGGAGAGATCTATCTTGCATTTACTCAATGTTGTGGACAACCGTGGCCTATTTTGTGTTTGAGATTATTGATACAAGAAGAAATAAAGGAAAACAGCCATTCAATTATCCAACACTGTTCGCCACAACTGATGGCTGCACCGTATAGACTGCACTGCTTCAAGAAACCTGCTCATCACCACAAGGGCAAAATAGGAATGGACAACAAAATGCTGGTCTCGCCAGCAACACTCGCATCCCGTGGGAATAAGTAAAACAAAAGTTAGCTCCACTTATGTGGGCATGAGTACTGCATGTAGCAGTGCGTTACTGAGGAGGTGCTGAATTACCCCGGACAGCATTGTAGAGAAGCCCATTCTGATTGTTCCTGCAACATTCCCAAAGGCCAGCTCTAAAAAGGTCTTCAAAACCCCAACAGGTCTTTAAAATGAGGAACTTTATTTTATTGAATTCAAATTCCATAATCTGCCATGGTGGGATTCGAACCTTTGAACACTACTTGAGTCTTTGTATTAATATTCTAACGATAATTTAAGTTGAAATTTATTTATTAGCATCACAAGCAGGCTTACATTAACACTGCAATGAAGTTACTGTGAAAACCCTCTAGTTGCCACATTCCACTTCCTGTCCAGGTACACTGAGGGAGAATTTAGCACGGTCAATGTACCCTAGAAACTGGAGTACCCGGAGGAAACCCACGTGGGTATGGGGAGAATATGCAGACTCCGCACAGACAGCGACCCAAGCCGGGAATCGAACCTGGGTCAACGGCAGAAAAGTGCTGGAAAATCACAGCAGGTCCGACAGCATCTGTGGAGGGCGAAGAGAGCCAACGTTTTGAGTCTCGATGACCAGCGCTCTGGCGAACGGTCATCCAGACTCGAAACGTTGGCTCTATTCTCTCTCCACAGATGCTGTCAGACCTGCTGTGATTTTCCAGCACTTTTCTGTTTTTGTTTCAGATTCCAGCAATATTTTGCACTTATCAAATTGAACCCGGGGTCCCTGGCGCTGTGAGGCAGCAGTGCTAACCACTGTGCCACTGTACCACGTGAAGAAATTGCTCTGAGTTATCTTCTGAATTATTGAAGTTCTAGCTGGAGATAGTTATGAGGAAAATAGTTAAAAATAAAATATTAGGCCAGTGCAGATTGTGCACCTGGATCAAACCTACATTGCATGCATCAGATCTGCATTAATTTTGCCAGTGTAGACTTGTTTTCAGATTCCGTTCTCATCTTCTATTAAAAACGCAACCAGTGGCAGCAATTGATATCAGGTTTGAATGGGCAATAGTTCAATGGTTAAATAAGATCAGTTTTATTGCTTACCGTCTCAATGTCACGCAAGGAGATTCTCTCAGGGTAGTGTAGCTTCATTGCCAAGGTTTTGGAGTATTCGATTGCATTGTGTAATAAATTGTGTAACAGCGTTATCTTTGGGTCAGAGCTAATTCATTTTCTGGTTGTATTGAAAGAGGTGATTTATTAGGACGAATGTGAAAATGCAACTCCCTCGATATGAAGGGAATTGGCCAATTTTTATTTATTTTTATTTATTAGTAACACTGCAATGAAGTTACTGTGAAAATCCCCTTGTACCAACACTCGGGTACACTGAGGGAGAATTTAGCATGGCCAATGCATCTAACCAGCATGTCTTTGGACTGTAGGAGGAAACCGGAGCATCCGGAAGAAACCTATGCAGGCATGGGTGGAGAATGTGCTAACTTCGCACAGTAAAAGTCTCACAACACCAGGCTAAAGTCCAACAGGTTTATTTGGTAGCAAATGTATTTGGTGGCATTTGTTACCAAATAGACCTGTTGGACTTTAACCTGGTGTTGTGAGACTTCTTACTGTGTTTACCCCAGTCCAACTCCGGCATCTCCACATCAAACTCCACACAGGCAGTGACCCACGCGGGGAACCGAACCTGGGTCCCTGGAGCTGTGAGGCAGCAGTGCTAACCCAAAAACTGTTACAATGGTGGGATTCAAACCAAAGCCCCCAGAGCATTCAAAGAATCACAGAATCCCTACAGTGCATTCGGCCCATCAAGTCTGCACCAACCACAATCCCACCTAGGCCGTATTCCCGTAACCCCACATATTTACCCTGCTAATCCCCTTGACACTAAGGGACAGTTCAGCATAACCCATCCACCTAACCTGCATGTCTTCGGGGTGTGGGAGGAAATCGGAGGAAACCCACGCAGACAGGGGAGAAAGTGCAAATCCCATGCTGACAGTGTCCCAAGGCAGGAATTGAACCCGGTTCGTTGGTGGTGTGAGGCAGCAGTGCTAACCACTGTGCCACATAATGCTGAATCTCTGGATTGCTCATCCAGTGCCAATGCCACGATGCCACCAACCAACTCGACAGTTCAGCCTGAGGTAACGGTTTAGAACAGGCAGCAGATTAAAGAGTTTCCCCGGTTCCGCTTCTGAATTAACAATACACCTTTTAAAAGCTGTTGGGACGTGTATGAAATGACTGTTGTGAAGCTTCGATGTAAGGCCAAACCACAGTGGCCACCTTGGGAGAGCTTGGTTTCTCACGGGTTTCCGTGGCTACATGAGGCCCTTCCTTTGTAGTTGGTTGGTAACTCACTGAAGATGCTGTTCAGGCACAGCTTAGAATCATAGAACCCCTACAGTGCAGAAGGAGGCCATTCAGCCCATCGAGCCTGCACTGACAACCACCCCCATATAGGCCCTATCTCCATAATCCCACATATTTACACCATTAATCCTTCTAACTTATGTATCCCGGGACACTAAGAGGCAACTTTTGCATGGCCAATGCGTTTAACCAGCATGTCTTTGGATTGTGGGAGGAAACCGGAGCACCCAGAGGAAACCCATGCAGACACGGAGAGAATGTGCAAACTCCTCTCTCAGACAGCGACCCAAGCCTGGTAATCAAACCCAGGGTTCCTGGAGCTGTGAGGCAGCAGTGCTAGCCACTGTGTTACTGTTTATCTTAGAGTTTAATGAGGCTTCCCGTTAACAAGGGGATATGATTGAATATCTTGTGGTAAGTATAGAATACCAACCAGTCTCTACCACCTCGAAGGACAAGTGGCAGCAGATGCTTGGGAAGGCACCATCATCTCACACTCCATCCTGACTTGGAAATATATTGCCGTTGCTTCACTGTCGCTGGGTCAAAATCTTGAAAGCCCCTTCAACACTGTGGGTGTACCTACACTACATAGAATCCCTACAGTGCTGAAGGAGGTCATTCAGCCCATTGAGTCTGCACTGATCACAATCCCACACAGGCTCTATTTCTAAAATCCCTCATAATTACCTTGCTAATCTCCATCAGTAGGGGCAATTTAGCATGATCAATAAACCTAACCTGCACATCTTTGGAGTGTAGGAGGAAACTGGAGCACCCCGAGGAAACCCACGCAGACACGGGGAGAATGTGCAAACTCCACACAGACAGTGACCCAAGCTGGGAATCGAACATGAGTCCTTAGCACTGTGAGGCAGCAGTGCTAACCACAATGCCACCATGCCGCCCTGTGTCATCCACTTTATATTCTTTTGGGTAAACAGTAAAATTAAATCAACTAATTAATCAAATTAACTTATCAAAGTAATTTATTGATCGGATGAAGAGCCCTCCAAACTGGTGGCACAGTGGTTAGCACTGCTGCCTCACAGCGTCAGGGACCCTGGTTCAATTCCCACTTTGGGTCAATGTGTGTGCATGGAGTCTGCATGTTCTCCCCGGGTGCTCCGGTTTCCTCCCACAATCCAAAGATATGTGGGGGGGGGCGGGCGGGGGGGGAGGGGGTGGTGTGGTTAGGTAGATTGGCCATGACAAATTTCTCCTTAGAGTCAGGGGGATTAGCAGAGTAAATGTGTGGGGTCACAGGGATAGGGCCTGGGTGGGCTTGTTGTCGGTGCAGAATTGATGGGCCAAATGGCCTTCTTCTGCACCGTAGAGTCTTTGGGAGTTGTAATGTTGGTTTTATTCTCTATCCGCACAGATGCTGTCAGACCTGCTGAGATTTTCCAGCGTTTGCTGTTTTTGTGATCTATTAATCTGTTAACCCGCTTCCCCCGCACCCCCCCCCCCCCACCCCTCCCAACACCGGGGAGAAGTGGGGGACAGAATGTTACAGCTTTGCTCAAGCGAACTGGAAATTCCCACCCAAGGTCAACAGACATTTTGGTTGCCCATTCCCTTCCGCCCCCAACCCCGCTCCATTCCTTGGATAGAATTCTGGCATGAGTGTCTGAGGATCAGGAGTGTTGGGAGGGGGGTGGGGGTGGGGGGCTGAAGTGCAGACAAAACATAAGGAGGAGCCTCCAGGAACCCACTACCATCTGTGTATGCATGGAATACTGACTTCTCAATGCCTGGAAAACACAAGACATGTCATGAACAATCTTAACTTATGGTTGTTTGGGACCAGGTCCTATTTATTGTCTTTAAATTACACCAGTTAAGTAGCCATTAACAAATTAGCTAATTAAATAACTGCTAAGCCAAATAACCCCTTAATGGGCACTGTAAACAAAATACAACACTTCAAATGGACCAAATTAAAATGTAATTTTCTCTAACGAGGAAGCACTCTTGCCCACATCACACCCACTAGCCAAGGTAGGAGTTTCTCTTTGTAAGTGCTCAATGTACTTAATTAACCAATGGCCTTCACTTTGTACAGCTTAACAATACTGTTAACATCACACTAACAATAATTGTTCCAATTAAGTGATTTTTGTTGTCTAATTATGGGTGGCACGGTGGTTAGCACTGGTGCCAGGAACCCGGGTTCAATTCCCGGCTTGGGTGACGGGTCTGCACCCCTCCCCATGTCTGCATGGGTCGCCAGCCACACCCCGGCACATGTTTGGGTACACTGAGGGAGGATTTAAAGTTTCATGTTTATTTATTAGAGTTACAAGTAGGCTTACATTAAAACTGCAATGAAGTTATTGTGAAAATTCCCTAGTTGCCACACTCTGGTGACTGTTTGGGTACACCCAATGCACCCAACCAGTACGTCTTCGAGTTTCTTTGTATTGCGGAGAAGTGGACGGAGCCAACAGCTGGGTCAAAAGTTTGTGAAGTTCAACGATAGTTGAATATTCTCAAAATTATATCCTCAGTTCAGTCTTTGCTTCTTCTGTGGTGTCCCAAGGAATATCAAGAAGTCTCACAATACCAGGTTAAAGTCCAGTACCCCAGTCCCACACCGGCATCTCCACATAATGACTACCTTCGAAGTCCAAAGTAATGGCAGGCCTTTCCTATGACATTACTGAGCTGCACAGCAATCACAAACTCCAATGGGAATGGCCAGAGAATACTACCCATCAATCTGTATAGTCTCCTAAAATCTTAATCTGTAATGATGTGTAGGTTACACGGATTTGCCATGCTAAATTGCCCATCAGTGTCCAAAGATGCGCAGGTTAGGTGGATTGGCCATGCTAAATTGCCCCTTAGTGTCCAAAGATGTGCAGGTTAGGTAGATTGGCCATAATAAATTGCCCATTAGTGTCCAAAGATGTACAGGTTAGGGGTGGATTGGCCATGCTAAATTGCCCATTAGTATCCAAAGATATGCAGGTTAGGTGGATTGGCCATGCTAAGTTGCCCCTTAGTGTCCAAAGATGTACAGGTTAGGTGGATTAGCCATGCTAAATTGCCCATTAGTGTCCAAAGATGTACAGGTTAGGTGGGTTGGCCATGCTAAATTGCTCCTTAGTGTCCAAAGATGTACAGGTTAGGTGGATTGGCCATAATAAATTGCCCATTAGTGTCCAAAGATGTACAGGTTAGGGGTGGATTGGCCATGCTAAATTGCCCATTAATATCCAAAGATATGCAGGTTAGGTGGATTGGCCATGCTAAATTGCCCCTTAGTGCCCAAAGATGTACAGGTTAGGTGGATTGGCCATGCTAAATTGCCCAAGATATATTAGTTAGGGGAATTAGTGGATAAATACGTAGGGTTATGGGGATAGGGCCCTGGGTAAGATCTCTGTCAGAGTCAGTACAGACATGATGGCCTCCTTCTAAACTGTAGGGATTCTATGGATCTAAATGTAAACATACGATGAGGACCAAGGCAAGTAAACAACTGTTAGTCACGCTCTTCTGCAGTCAGACATTGAGATAGATGTTAATTTGATCTGAGGAAGATGATGGAAGACTCCAAGTATGCAGCAGCCTCTTGTATGTGTGATTCTAGGTAGGAACTGAATGCTTGCATGCACCATGGAAAAATATAATTATGTTGGGGAGATTGCAGCTTTGATTAATAACAGCCTCGATGGCTATGCGAAAATGGATATTTACTCTTGCAGCAAGGATTGCGGTCACAGCTGTCTGCAAACAGAAATGTTTGACTTGCTCAGAGCCAGTAGTTATTTCACAAGAGTCTACACAGTGGGGATAATTTTTTTTTTCTGATGGTATGCTCCCCATGTGAAGCTGTGCCTGTGGAAACGCACGTTGCAAATAGGAGTTCTTACTGTCAAAGATGCTTTGACCAATTATGGAAGTGAAATTGTGCACAGTACATGCTTGCCTTCCCGATCTCCATCCAAGAGCCCAGCATTGCAAAATTGCCTCTAATATCTTCACTAGCCCAATGTTTTTCCTCATTACTAATGCGTGGGACATAGGCATCATTAGCTGGCCAGCATTTATTGCCCACCCCTTGTTGCCCTTGAGAAGGTGGTGGTGAGCTGCCTTCTTGAATCGCTGCAGTCCATGTGCTGTGGGTTGACTCACAATGCTGTTAAGGAGGGAATTCCAGGGTTTTGACCCAGAGACGGTGAAGGATCAGCCGATATATTTCCATGGTGAGTGGCTTGGATGGAAACTTGCAGATTGTAGTGTTCCCATGTATCTGCTGCCTTTGTCCTTCTAGATGGAAGTGAATGTGGGTTTGGAAGGTGTTGTCTAAGGATCTTTGGTGAATTGCTGCAGTGCATCTTGTAGATGGTACACAAGTGGTGGTGGAGGGAGTGGGTGTTTGTGGATGTGGTGCCAATCAAGCAGGCTGCTTTGTCTTGGATCGTGTCAAGCTTCTTGAGTGGTGTTGGCCGGGGTTTTCGCAGACATCTTCAAGCTCTCTTTACAACAATCTGAGGCCCCTATCTGCTTCAAGAAGACAACCATCATCCTTGTACCAAATAAATGCCAAGCAGCCTTAATGCTTATTGCCCAGTGCCTCTGACATCCATTATTATGAAGTGCTTCGAAAGGTTAGTCATGGCATAAGTCAATTCCAGCTTCTCAGATTGCCTGGGTCCACGATAATACATCTATTGCTGAAACAGGTCCACAGCAGGCATCATCTCCTTGGCCCTGCACTGAACCCTGGAATACCTGGATAACAAAGGCAGCAATATCAAATTCCTATTATTGACTACAGCTCAGCCTTCAACACTATTAGTCCTACAAAACTCACCTCCAAACTCCATGACCTGGGCCTCGGCTCCTCCCTCTGCGACTGGATCCTAGACTTATCATCTCAGGTCAGTCACGGTCTCATTGAAAGGCGAGTGGACTCGATGGGCCGAATGGCCTACTTCTGCTCCTGTGTCTTATATTGTAATAGCCAAACCAGATCACTAACGTCCTTTACGGAAGGAAATCTAGCGTCTTTTCCTGGTCTGGCCTACATGTGACTCCAGATCCACAGCATTCTGGTTAATTGTTAACTTCCTTCATTGATGCACCACTGAAAGCATCCTTTCCATGTGTAGGGCTCCTGTTCTGACCAAGACCACAAAAAACTACAATGGGTTGTGTGAATGTAGCCCACTCCACCACTCAAGCCAGCCTCCCATTCATTGACTCCACCTACACTTCCCGCTGCCTCAGAAAAGCAGCCAGCATAATTAAGGACTCCACGCACCCCGGACATTCTCTCTTCTACCTCCTTCCTTCGGGAAAAAGATACAAAAGCCTGCGATCACGTACCAACTGACTCAAGAACAGCTTCTTCCCTGCTGCCATCAGATTTTTAGATGGACTTACCTCATATTAAGTTGATCTTTCTCTAAACCTGAGCTATGACTGTAAAACTACATTCTGCACTTTCTCCTGCAGAGCAAAGTGGGCAGAGGATGCTGAAAGTCTGCAGAGGGATATGGATTGTCTAAGTGAGTGGGCTAGGGTCTGGCAGATGGAGTACAATGCTGATAAATGTGAGGTCATCCATTTTGGTAGGGATAACAGCAAAATGGATTATTATTCAAATGTTGAAAAGTTGCACAATGCAGCTGTGCAGAGGGATCTGGGTGTCCTTGTGCATGAATCATAAGGAGTTGGTTTGCAGGTACAGCAGGTAATTAAGAAGGCAAATAGAATTTTGTCCTTTATTTCTCGAAGGATGGAGTTTAAAAACAGCGAGGTTACGTTGCAGCTGTATAAGATGCTGGTGAGGCCACACCTGGAGTACTGTGTACAGTTTTGGTCTCCTTACTTGAGAAAGGATATACTGGCACTGGAGGAGGTGCTGAGGAGATTCACTAGATTGATTCCAGAGTTGAGAGGGTTGTTTTATGAGGAGAGACTGAGTAGACTGGGGCTATACTCATTGGAATCAGAAGAATGAGGGGAGATCTTATAGAAACATATAAGATTATGAAGGGAATAGATAAGATAGAAGCAGGGAGGTTGTTTCCACTGGTGGGTGAAACTAGAACTAGGGAGCATGGTCTCAAAATAAGGGAGAGCAGATTGTGGAATAAGCTGAGGAGGAACTTCTTCACCCAAAGGGTAGTGGCCTCACCAGCACCATATACAGCTGCAACATAACCTCCTTGTTTTTAAACTCCATCCCTCTGGCAATGATGGAGAAAATTCCATTTGATGTCTTAATTACCTGCTGGGCCGACAAACCAGCTTTTTGTGATTCCTGCACAAGGACATCCAGGTCCCTCTGCACAGCAGCATGCTGCAATTTTTACCATTTAACTATTAGTCCATTTTGCTGGTACTCCTACCAAAATGGTGACCTCACATTTACCGACATTGTACTCCATCTGCCAGGCCCTTGCTCACTCACTTAGACTAACAGTATGTGGAATTCCCTGCCTGGTGAAGCAGTTGAGGCTACCTCATTGAATGTTTTTAAGGCAAAGTTAGATAGATTTTTGAACAGTAGAGGAATTGAGGGTCATGGTGAGCGGGCAGGTGAGTGGAGCTGAGTCCATGAAAAGATAGCCATGATCTTATTGAATGGCAGAGCAGGCTCGAGGGGCCAGATGGCCAACTCCTGCTCCTAGTTCTTATGTTCATTCCTTAGAATCATAGAACCCTACAGTGCAGGGAGAGGCCCTTCGGCCCATCGAGTCTGCACCAAACACAATCCCACCCAGGCCCTACCGGCAGATCCCTACATATTATATCCACTAATCCCTCTAACCTACGCATCGCTGGACACTAAGGGGCAATTTCTTAGCATGGCCAATCAACCTAACCCGCACATCTTTGGACTGTGGGAGGAAACCGGAGTGCCTGCAGGAAACCCACGCAGACATGAGGAGAATGTGCAAACTCCACACAGACAGTGACCCGAGCCGGGAATCGAACTCAGGAGCCTGGAGCTGTGAAACAGCAGTGCTAACCACTGTGCTACTGTCTCTATGAACGGTATGCTTTGTCTGCATAGCACGCAATAAACACTACTTTTCACTGTATCCTAATACATGTTTCAATAATAAATCAAATCAAATCAATGAGGCCCAGTTTAAGGGGATGGATAGAAATACCGGCTTTGCCAACGAATGTCTGCAACCCATGAAAAAAAACAAAAAAACTAACTTTAGATTTTTTTTTTTCAGAAGTGCTCTGACTGAAAACCTCATACGAGCTGATGTCAACTGAGGTAGCTGAGGATTTGTCTGGTTTTGTTGGAAAATAACACATCAATCTAAGTGAGTTCTGCGTGCCTGCTGGCTGCGTCCAAACATGCTCTCTCCCAGCCCACCCTGGGGTGCCCCAGGTTACCTTTCCCGTCCAGATCCCAGTCCCACTCATTCTGCATCTGCCTCCAATTAAGTGTAATTTTACAGACGCCTCGGGAGTTAAACACTGACTCGTCACCTGCACCTGGTCCAAGGTAAGCGACTCAAAAAGAAATGAAAGGCAGCCGCAGAACTTTCCGGCAGCTCTTTCTGATCCCAGCTGCGACATGCCCAGTTCAGCACCTGACCCCACCCCCCTCCCCGATTAACGACAGGAAGCAGGAACATGTCCCATCACAAGTTGTACACACAAAAGGTCATGAATGTAGCCCAATCCATCATGCAAACCAGCCTCCCATCCATTGACTCTGTCTACACTTCCTGCTCCCTCGGCAAAGCAGCCAGCATAATTAAGGACCCCACACACCTCGGACATTCTCTCTTCCACCTTCTTCCGGGAAAAAGATACAAAAGTCTGAGGTCATGTACCAACTGACTCAAGAACTGCTTCTTCCCTGCTGCCATCAGACTTTTGAATGGACTTTTGAATGCACAATGGATCTTTCTCTACACCCTAGCTATGACTGTAACACTAATTCTGCACTCTCTCCTTTCCTTCTCTATGAAGGGTATGTTTTGTCTGCCTAGCGCGCAAGAAACAATACTTTTCACTGGACGTTAATACATGTGACAATAATAAAATCAAACCAAAAGTTATGGAGGATATTCCAGGATTGTTCTTGGACATCAGTCAGTCCATGTGGTGTAGGTACACCCACAGTGCTGTTAGGGAGGGAGTTCCAGGATTGTTATTGGACATCAGTCAGTCCATGTGGTGTAGAGTCCGCACCAACAACAATCCCATCCATTCCCTATCCCCTTTTGAATGGACTTTCCTTGCATTAAGTTGATCTTTCTCTACACACTAGGTATGACTGCAAAACTACATTCTGCACACTCTTCTTTCCTTCTCTATGAAGGGTATGTTTTGTTTGTATAGCATGCAACAAACAGTACTTCTCACTATATGTTAATAGATGTGACAATAATAAATCAAATCAAACCAAATCAATGCAGCAATAGCACTGGGCAGTCACATTGACATTGGCAATTGGGCGATAGATAGGACAGTGCCAATGTATTGTCTTTTCTCTTTGCACGAGCATCTGTCCCCTTGCAACCCTCTCAGCACTCCCCCTTTTTCATCACCGTATAATTGGGGGCCATGTCTTCAGCTATCGAGGCCGTAAACTCGAGAATTCCATCTTCAACCTCTCCCACTTTCCCCCTCACACCACTTCATAGAGTCATAGAGGTTTACAGCATGGAAACAGGCCCTTTGGCCCAACTTGTCCATGGCGCCTTTTTTTTGAAACCCCTAAACTAATCCCAATTGCCTGCATTTGGCCCAATAGAGTCAGAGAGATTTACAGCATATCCTTATCAACTGAAACTATTGTCAATCAAGATTTTATTTATTAGTATCACAAGTAAGGCTTACGTTAACGCTGTAATGAAGTTACTGTGAAATTCCCCTAGATACCACATTCCGGCGCCTGTTTGGGTCTATGCACCTAACCAGCATGTCTTTTGGATTGTGGGAGGAAACTGGAGCACCCGGATGAAACCCACACAGACATGGGGAGAATGTGCAAACTCCACACAGACAGTGACCCAAGCCGGGAATCGAGCCCGGGTTCCTGGCGCTGAAAGGCAGCAGTGCTAACCATTGTGCCACTGTAATATGATTCAAAGCCTTATTCAACAATGCTGCACACATTGTAGAACCTATTACATCAAAGCCGTCACTAAAACCTACCATCTGGCCTAATAGCTCTCTATGTGACGCAATGTCGAAATTCTCATGGGGTCATGTATCGGCCCTTTGCATCTGCGCTGGCCATCAAGCATCTATCCATTCGAATCCCATTTTCCTGCACTCAGACCATAGCTTTGTATGATATGGCGTTTCTCCTGCTCATTTCAAGTGCTCGAATTTGGCATGTCCACTACGACTCTCACCAACTTTTACAGATGCACCAAAGAAAGCATCCTTTCTGAATGTATTGCAGCTTGGTATGGCTCCTGCTCTGGCCAAGACTGCACCCTCTCCTTGAGTGGTAGAGCAAAGTGTGCGGGGAGCACCGAAAGCCTGCAGGGGATATAAATAGCTTAAAGGGGTGGACAAGAGTCTGGCAGATGGAGTACAATGTTGGTAAATGTGAGGTCATCCATTTTGATAGGAAGAAACTACAAAGGGGATGTAAACGCAGGCCAGTCCATCATACAAACCAGCCTCCCATCCATTGAGCCCGTCTACATTTCCTTGCTGCCTTGGTAAAGCAGTCAGCATAATCAAGGACCCCACACACCCCAGGCATTCTTTCTTCCACCTTCTTCCGCAGAGAAAAAGATATAAAATTCTAAGATCATGTACCAACCGACTCAAGAACAGTTTCTTCCCCGCTGCCATCAGACTAAATGGGCCTAACTCGCATTAAGTTGATCTTTCTCTACACCTTAACTATGACTGTAACACTACATTCTGCACTCTCTCCCTTCCTTCATTCATGGGCTTTCTCTATGAATGGTATGTTTTGCCTGTATACTGTTCAAGAAACAATATGTTTCAATCTATCCCAACACAAGTGACAATAATAAACCACATCAAATCATCTAAGTGCTTCTTAAATGTTGTGAGGGTTTCCACCTCTACAACCCTCTCAGGCAGCAAGTTCCAACTTCCCACCACCCTCTGGGGGAGAAAGACTTTCCTCAAATCCTCTCACAATCTCCTGTTCCTCACCAATGTTGCTGTTCTCATTTTCAGCTGAAGCCTGGAAACAGACATGTTGTTACCAGCGTAATACTGTGATCATTGGCTTAGCAATATTTTGACAAAGAGATCTGAAAACCCTACTGTTTTCTTACAAAACCACCAAAATATGTTGTAGCCACCCACACATTACCGAGTTAATCCTAGCTGCTTCCGAGAGATTGTGGTACTTAAAATGTCTGGCCACAAAATTAGCAAAGCTTGTCTCCTAGATATACTTAAACAGAAGCATCCTCTATGATATTGGATTTGTGAATTTTTCAATAGTGTGCTGACATGAGGGTGGGGTGGCATGGTAGCACAGTGGTTAGTGCTGTTGCTTCACAGCCCCAGGGACCTGGGTTCGATTCCCAGCTCGGGTCGCTGTCTGTGTGGGGTTTGCACATTCTCCTCGTGCCTGCGTGGGTTTCATCCAGGTGCTCCGGTTTCCTCCTGCAGTCCAAAGATGTGCGGGTTAGGTTGATTGGGCATGCTTAAATTGCCCCTTAGTATCCCGAGATGTGTAGGTTAGAGGGATTAGCGGGTAAAATATGTAGGGATATGGGGGTAGGGCCTGGGTGGGATTGTGGTCTGTGCAGACTCGATGGGCCAAATGGCCTGTCTCTGTACTGTGGGGTTTCTATGATAACTCCCGCGCGGAACTTAAAAGAATTGGAACTGAGCCAACTAAATCCCAATGTTTCACATCTCAGAGTCATATCGTGGCTGGAGTTTTACGACCTCACTAGGGTGATGTTGGTAAAATCCGTTCTGTGAGCCTTGTCCGCCCCGATTCCGGGGTGGCCGATGTGATAAAGGTCCGGCCATAGAGGTTTACAGCACGGAAACAGGCCCTTTGGCCCAACTTGTCCATGCTGCCCAGTTTTTGCAATTGCCCATGTTTGGCCCATATCCTGTCTGCCAAACTCATCCATCTTACCCATCTGTCTAAATGCTTTTTCATAGCTTCATAGAATCCCTACAATGCAGAAGGAGACCATTTGGTCCATTGAGTCTGCATCAATCACAGACCAAAGATGTGTGGGTTAGGTTGATTGGCCATGATAAATTGCCCCTTATTGTCAGTGGGATTATTATGGTAAATATGTGGGGATACGGGGATACGATCCGGGTGGGATTGTTGTTGGTGCAGGCTTAATGGGTCAAATGGCCTCCTTATGCACTGTAGATTCTATGAACAATCCCACCCAGGCCCCATCCCTATAACCCCATGCATTTACCCTATCTAGTCCCCCTGACACTAAGGGGCAATCTAGCATGGTCAATCCACCCAACCCACACATCTTTGGATTGTGGGAGGAAACTAGTGCACCCAGAAGAAACCCACACTAGATACTGGGAGAATGTGTAAGCTCCACACAGACAGTGACCTAAGCCAGGAATCGAACCCGGGTCACTGGTGCTGTGAGGCAACAGCACTAACCGCTGTGCCACCGTGCATAGACAAAAGACAAAATTGTACCCACCTTTATTACTACCTCTTAGCAGCATGTTCCAGACACTCGCCACCTCTGTGTAAAGATTGCCCCTTTGGACCTTTTTGTATCTCTCCCCTCTCACCTTAAACCTATGCCCTTTAATTTTAGACTCCCCTACCTTTGGGAAAAGATATTGACTATCTAGCTGATCTGTGCCCCTCATTATTTTATGAGATCTGTATAAAGTCACCCCTTAGTCTCCTGCACTCTAGGGAAAAAAGTCCCAGTCTATCTGGCTTCTCCTTATAACTTAAACAATCAAGTCCTGATAGTACCCCAGTAAATCTTCTGGAACAAGTGATCTCCTTGAGTAGTTCTGATTGCTAAGTCGGAAAGGAATTTCCCAAATTTTAGTCCTTAAATTGGCTTGAGTTGTTTTTTTTATTCATCTGTGGGACATGGGCATCGCTTGTTAGCCAGCATTTATTGCCCATTCCTAATTGCCTTTGAACTGAGTAGCATTCTGTGCCAATTCAGAGGGCAGTTGAGAGTCAACCACATTGCTGTGGCTCTAGAGTCGCATGTAGGCCAGACCGGGTAAGGACAGCAGATTTCCCTCCTTGATTTGATTTATTATTGTTGCATGTGTTACAGTATACAGTGAAAAGTATTGTTCCTTGTGCAAGATAAGACAAAGCATACTGTATGTAGAGAAGGAAAGGAGAGAGTGCAGAATGTAGTGTTACAGTCATAGCTAGGGTATAGAGAATAATCAACTTAATGTCTTTCAAGGACATTAGTGAACCAGATGGCTTTTTCCAACAATTGACAATGGTTTCACGGTCATCAGTAGATTCTTAATTCCAGAATTATTTTAATTAATTCAAATTCCACCATCTGCCGTGACGGGATTCAAACCCGGGTCTCTTGAACATCAACTGAGTTTCTGGATTAGTAATCTAGCAATAATACCGTTTGGCCATTGCCTACCCTCATCTAGCCTCCTCACCTCTGCCAGGCTTCAGAGGGTGAGCATATAATTGCGATAGACTGGGTATCAAACTTATGTGGGTCTAATAGGCTGCGCTCCCTCCTACTTTTCATTTACAAATTAGGATTGGGCCCCTCGAGGCTGCTCCATCGTTAATAAGATCATGGCTGATCTATTTTTGGCTTCAACTCCACATTCCCCTTCCTACCCACCTCCTACTCCCCGAATTGTGACACTGAGAGTCAAGCATGCTGGGATTTTTGGCCAAGCCATGATCAAGGACAGATACTGACCATAAAATTGCTGGAAGCTGTGACCTGGCCTGTGACCTGATATAAATAAGGATAGTTGTTTGGACCAAGTGAAGCCATTGTTACCATTTATTGGCTATGGCCATGTGACAACACATGCCATTTGAACTAAACATTATGGAACTGTTTGTTAGTAATCCCATTGGACTTGTTGAACAATGTGATTAATTGGAACCTGGCCACCAAATCTTGGATGCCCCAACTCCCCAGCTTCTGACCAATCAGAGGTGGGTAGCTGCCGCCACTGGCAGCGCCACCGTTAGCAGTGGCCACAGTCGGTACTGCACTCAGGGTTATGTGGAGGATTCCTTCAGCATCCTCAGGAGATGAGTATGAATGGGATGGGGGTTTCACAGGGACAGTGAGTAATTGGGGAAGGTGGGGAGGGATGGGCTACAGGGAAAAGTGACCCATTAAGTGGCCTCCACACAGGAAGACAGTATTCCATCCTCCCATCCAGAGGTTGACTGGTCCGAGACCACATCGTTCTCACAACTTGACCCCATCCCAAATTCACCAGATTGCTCTGTGGCCTCCAATTGGATAATAATCTGCAGAGAAAAAAAATTGAGGGGCTAAGTTAATTTAGAAAAGGGTGGGGCAGCATGGACAAGTTGGGCCAAAGTTTCCATGCTTTAAACCTCTATGACTATGGACTGGGAAGGCAGTGGGACCCTCCCGTCCAATCACACAGACTGCCACCTCCCCCCCACTCTGAACTTTGACCTGGGGAGGGCGGTCATAAAACGCCACCCAGTGCGTTTTTCTTGGGCACGGTTGTCCCTGTTTTAAATCCAGCAGCAATGCATAAGGGGCTAAAAAAGCCTGCCACAGTTAAATTCCATCCCTCAGCCCGGCTCAATATGAAGACTGTGAGCTGTGTCCAACCAGGATCCTGATCTGTGGCTTAAGGGCTAAAGCCAAACCGCATTCAAACAGCCGCGCGCTGTGCGGCTCTGTTCAGACGCATGCATGACTGCAAGTTATCTTTGAATCTCGCTTTCAGTCATTCAAAGCCACACCTGATGAGGGAATATGTATGTGCCTGCGGAAATACAGCTGGAGTAGAGTGCGTCTGCTCGGAATGCCAAAAGGCTTAACATGAATCAGTAATAGCCGCCTATATTTACTGAGGTAATTCCTATTAATGCCTGGCAGGTCATACAGAACACATTATAGTCAGAATCTTTCGAGGCATTATCGTCTAACCGTTCTTTAGATAGAAAGCGATGCGAGAAAAACACAGGGACCCTTTTTGAGTGTTTTTAACACTTAGAATCAAAGAATCTCATTCTCTACATTGCTGCAGTGGTTAGCACTGCTGCCTCACACCACCAGGGACCCGAGTTTGATTCCTGGCTTGGGTCACTGTCTGTGTGGAGCTTGCATGTTCTCCCCATGTCTGCTTGGGTTTCCTCTGGGTGCTCTGGTTTCCTCCCACACTCCAAAAGTGTGCAGGTTAGGTGAATTGGCCATGCTAAATTCTTCAGGCGACGGGGTAGCAATGCTGCTTCACAGCTCCAGGGACCTGGGTTCGATTCCTGGCTCGGGTCACTGTCTGTAAGGAGTTTGCACGTTCTCCTCGTGTCTGCGTGGGTGTCCTCCGGGTGCTCCGGTTTCCTCCCACAGTCCAAAGACGTGTGGGTTAGGTTGATTGGCTGTGCTAAAATTGCCCTAGATGTCATGAGATGTGTAGGTTAAAGGGATTAGTGGAGAAATATGTTGGGATAATGGGGTAGGGCCTGGGAGGGATTGTGGTTGGTGCAGACTCGATGGGCCGAATGGCCTCTTTCTGTACTGTAGAATTTCTATGATCTTGACAGCGCAGAAGGAGACCATTTGGCCCATCGACTGACAACAATCCCAACCAAGCCCCATCCATGTAACCCTGTCTATCTATCTTGCTAATCCCCCTGACACTAAGTGTTCATTAAGTGACCTCCAGACAGGAAGACAACATTCCATCCCTGAGGTTCACTGATCCGAGTCAGGAAGGCTGTGAGACCCTCCCATCCAATCATGCAGCCCCCTCTGCCTCTGAGCTTTCATTTTGCCTCTGGCAATTTAGTATCGGCAATCCACCTAACCTCGGCGGCAAGGAGGCACAGTGGTTAGCACTGTTGCTTCACAGTTCCAGGGACCCGGGTTCAATTCCCAGCTTGTCTTTCAGACTGTGGGAAGAGACTGGAGCACCCAGAGAAAACTCATGCAGACACAGGGGAGAATGTGCAAACTCCACACAGACAGTGACCCAAGCTGGGAATTGAACCTGGGTCTCTGGCGCTGTGAAGCAGCAGTGCTAACCACCTTGCCGCGAATCTCTATAAGCCCAAATAAATGATTAACATTGTTGAAAATAAAGAACGCTTGCTGAATTGTAGGAACTGTCGTGGTTATTTGAAATTTGATATTTTTGTGTTGGTTCTGGTGAGTGTGAGATGAAAAGCTTTGACAACATGTCTCTATTTTTAACAATATGCAAGTTCAATGGTACAAAACTCAGGGAATAATTTTTGATTGCCATCTCTTTGTTTAAAGATTAACCTGCACACTTTTGGAGTGTGGGAGGAAACCAGAGCACCCAGAGGAAACCCAAGCAGACATGGGGAGAACATGCAAGCTCCACACAGACAGTGACCCAAGCCAGGAATCAAACTCGGGTTGTACCTTTCATATCAGAGTCAGCTGTGATGACAAGGGTGATGATACTGTGCCTTTAAGAAATGTATCAGATCCATATTCTTGCGCAGGATCTGTTGTAGCAGTTATTTATGCCCTCAGAGCTGTCCTGGCTACCAGAATTCTGTATTGTTGCTGCAGCAGCATAGTTGTTTCTAGTGACTTGAATATTGGTTTTAATCTAAATTAATGCTGCTCTGTTGCTTTCCCCTGGGATTTTGCAGAGTGGGGCTTGATTGGGATTATTGGCAGATATGGTCATGTGACAGTGAATCTGGACTTACACAATATTCAGGCTTAGAAGCTGATTCTTTGACGAGAGAGAACAATATCTCTTTTTTCCCCTCTCTGAAGTTGGAGACTGGAAACTGCCTGGAGATAAGTCTCTTTCTTGGAGATTCAGCTGCATGAGAGTGGATGTTTCTCTGAGAGTTGGTGGCTGTAGAGAGAGAGAGGTGTATTTTTCTGTCTCTGGGGTCTGGAAACTGGGAGCTGCCAGAGGCTGGATTTGCTTCTCTGAAGCTTTGCTGTTTTGAGGATATAGCCTTCTCTGAAAACTGCTGCAGGGATCTCTGTCCAGAAGTGTTAAAAAGCTGAAAATCCAACACTAAGTGAGCAGGTGGTCAGACCTGCTGAGATTTTCTAGCATTTCCTTGTTTGGTTTCAGATTCCAGCATCCACAGTATTTTGCTTTTACCATACGAGCATACTTGTTTCTGAGCTGACTGACTCTGAACAAGGAACGTAAGAATATAAGAACATAAGAACTAGGAACAGGACTAGGCCATCTGGCCCTTCGAGCCTGCTCCGTCATTCAATAAGATCATGGCTGATCTTTTTGTGGACTCAGGTCCACTTACCCACCTGCTCACCATAACCCTTAATTCCTTTACTGTTCAAAAATTAATCTATCCTTGCCTTAAAAACATTCAATGAGGTAGCCTCAACTGCTTCACTGGGCAGGGAATTCCACAGATTCACAACCCTTTGTGTGAAGAATTTCCTCCTCAACTCAGTATTAAATCTGCTTCTCCTTATTTTGCGGCCATACCTCCTAGCTCTAGTTTCACCTGCCAATGGAAACAACCTCCCTGTTTCTATCTTATCTATTCCCTTCATTATCTTACATGTTTCTATAAGATCTCCCCTCATTCTTCTGAATTCCAATAAATATAGCCCCAGTCTACTCACTCTCTCCTTATAAGCCAACCCTCTCAACTCCAGAGTCAACCAGAGGTTTGTCTGTGGGATTGCTTTAAATTGGAACAACAGAGATAGCTAGCTGTTAAGGATTATACTTTGCCATGTCAAAGTATTTTATTTGATTTAGTTTATTATTGTCACATGTATTAGTATACAGTTAAAGAATTGTTTCTTGTGCTGTACAGGCAAATCATACTGTTCATAGAGAAGGAAGTGAGAGAGTGCAGAATATAGTATTACAGTCATAGCTAGAGTATGAACAAGATCAGCTTAATGTGAGGTAGGTCAATTCAAAAGTCTGACAGCAGCAGGGAAGAAGCTGTTCTTGAGTCAGTTGGTATGTGACCTCAGGCTTTTGTATCTTTTCCCCAACTGAAGATTTTAATTGGTAAATGTTATGCTAATTATTTTAGTTATATTCTAACGGTGTTCTTAAATAAACTTTGTTTGATAAAAGCTCCCTAGTGGGTCACTTGCATTATATCTAGAGTGAAACTTCTTTTGCTCACCCTAATGCCAAAATGAAATGTAAATGTTAGTGCCAAGGCTAACTTCATAAGATACCTTGCAGTTTCAGGTCTGGGCAATACCATCAGTGTCTCCACAAGTGAGAATGAATGCTCTCTTCAATAGTTAATCAGTAGAACTGCATCCTCTTAAGTCCTAATTCACCTGGTGCAAAATGTTTACTGCATTTTGTTAAGACCCAGGTCAGAAGCTCCGAGATGTTTTATGAAGATCTCTCAATATTCAGGGTAGTCAGCCCTGCTCTTGTGATCATGTTACCGGACTTTACCATCCTGAGATTGAAGTCACATGGCTATAAAATGTCAGGATGCTCTTTTGGAGAGTCTGTGCAAACATGATGGACCAACTGGCCTTCTACTGCGCTGTAGGGGTCCCAAGAAGTTCTCTCTGTATGTACCGGCCAATAGTTAGCAGTATTGCTTCACAGTACCAGAGGCCCGGGTTCGATTCCCGGCTTGGGTCACTGTCTGTGTGGAGTCTGCACATTCTCCCCACGTCTGCATGGGTTTCCTCCCACACTGCAAAAGATGTGATGGTTAGGTGCATTGGCCGTGCTAAATTCTCCCTCGGTGTACCTGAACAGGCGGCGGAGTGTGGCGACTAGCGGATTTTCACAGTAACTTCATTACAGTGTAAATGTAAGCCTACTTGTGACTAGAAAATAAACTTCAAACTTCATTGGCTGAAAGGCACTTTGGGACATTTTGTGGAAAGTTTACTTATTTGTTGCAAGTAAGGCTTGCATGAACATTGCAACAATGTTACTGTGAAATTCCCCTAGTCGCCACAGTCCGGTGTCTGTTTGGGTCAAAGCACCTAACCAGCACATCTTTCAGACTGTGGGAGGAAACCGGAGCACCTGGAGGAAACCCACGTGGACACGGGGAGAAATTGCAAACTCCACACAGACAGTGACCCGAGGCCGGAATTGGTTCCAGGTCCTGGCGCCGGGAGGCAGTAGTGCTAACCACTGTGCCACTTGTATGTATGCAAGCTGTTTAATTACTCCTGTTGCCAGGAGTTCTTGAAGGTACTTCCATAACAGAATTGCACATCTCACTTTATATCTTACAAGGTTTCCACGCGATACAAAATATAACTGAACATGCATTGCAGAGTTATATGGAGTGGATGGCAACCACTGGGGAAAAATGCTGATTAAATGAGAATGTTTTGAGTTGCTTCTCTGAGTATTTTTTTTAATGATAAGACACAGCGTGTTAAATATTTCAGTGCCCTTCCCTATCAAGCTCTGATTAGCAAGGAATTACTTGTGAAGCTATCTTGCCTGAAGGCACATTACTTCATTATTGCTTCCTGATAGAACCATAAAAACTAGAAGCAGGAGCAGGCCATTCAGCCCTTCGAGCCTGTTCCACCATTCATTTTGATCATGGCTGATCATCGAATTCAAGATCCTGATTCCCCCCTTCACCCCATATCTCTTGTTCCCTTTAGCCCCAAGAGCTATATCTAATTTCTTCTTGAAATCACATAATGTTTTGGCCTCAACTACTCTCTGTGGGAGTGAATTCCACACATTCACCACTCTCTGGGTGAAGAAATTTCTCCTCACCTTAGTCCTGAAAGGTTTACCCCTTATCCTCAAACTATGACCCTGAATTCCAGACATCCCCACCATCAGGGACATTCTTTCTGAATCAACCCTGTTAGAATTTTCTAAGTTTCTACGAGATCCCCTCTAACTCTTTTGAACTCCAGTGAATATAATCCTAACCGTCTTAGTCTCTCCTCATATGACAGACCTGCCATCACAGGAATCAGCCTGTAAACCTTCGTTGTACTCCCTCAGATAAGTATACCAATGTGGACATCAAGGAAAGGATACCAGTGAAGTTAGACTCTCTGCACGAATCTAGCCAAATAGAATACAGGTTTTGTGTCAGAATGTCCCAAGTCACGCCAAGAGAAAGGTATAAAGTGTAAGATGAAGGCCTCACTCTCCATCCTGCTCTGAGCATTACCTTTTCATTCATTCATTCATGGGACATGGGCATCGCTGGCTGGGCCAGCATTTATTGCCCATCCCTAGTTGCCCTTGAACTGAGTGGCTTGCTAGGTCATTTCAGAGGGCAGTTGAGAGTCAACCACATTGCTGTGGCTCTGGAGTCAGATGTAGGCCAGACCAGGTAAGGACAGCAGATTTCCTTCCCTAAAGGACAATAGTGAACTAGGTGGGTGTTTCCGACAATGGTTTCATGGTCATCAGTAGATTCTTAATTCCAGATATCATTTTTTTAGAGAATTCAAATGCCCCCATCTACCGTGGTAGGATTCGAACCTGGGTTCCCAGAACATTCGGTGAGTTTTTGGATTAATGTTCCAGCAAAAATGCCATTAGGCCATCACCTTCCCCTTGCTTTGAGTTACTTCAATAGGAAGTGGTCACACTGCAATGTTTAAGTTTTAAGTTTATTTATTAGTGTCACAGGTAGGCCTATATTAACACTGCAATGAAGTTACTGTGAAAATCCCTGAGTCACCACACTCTGGCGCCTGTTCAGGTACACTAAGGGAGAATTTAGCATGGCTAATGCACCCTAACCAGCACATCTTCCGGACTGTGGGAGGAAACTGGAGCACCTGGAGGAAATCCACGCAGACACGGGGAGATTGTGCAGACTCTGCACAGACAGTGACCCAAGTTGGGAATGGAACCCAGGTCCCTGGTGCTGTGAGGCAGCAGTGATAATCATTGTGCCACTGTGCCACCCCAATGCATTATAACTCAGAATGAGTAAGAAGTCTCATAACACCAGGTTAAAGTCCAACAGGTTTACTTGGTAGCACAAGCTTTCGGAGCGCTGCCCCTTCATCAGGTGATGAAGGAGCTGTGCTCTGAAAGCTCTGGCTACCATATAAAACTGTTGACTTTAACCTGGTGCCTACCCTGGTCTAATGCCGGCATCTCCACATCTCAACTTAAAATGAGAAGAGGTAGATTTGCAAGTCCAGTTATTCACTCATTGATGTCCCTGGTAGGCCTGCCACTAAGGGAGAGTGACAAGTTAAATGGTAGAAGCTCCCCAGGTCCAGGAAGTATTCTAAGGTCCCACTGCTGAGGCTTAAAAGGAGTTTAACTACCAACCCTCTAAGGATGGTGCAGGAAGACCGGCTTAAGAAGCTGGCGATAAACGTTTTCTTTAAAAATATTGCTTCTTCAAAAACAAGGTCAAAGAACATACAGTAGACAGTAACCCACTGAAGCGGTTAAACAGTGGTGTAAGTGCCAATTTCCACAGTAGTTTGCTTTTATGTTAAGTAGAGCATGTGTCAGGCATTTCCATGGACTTCCAACAAAATTTCACACCTCTGGAAAATCTGGAAATGTAAGATAAATAACCAGGAATAATTATTTCAATGTATCAAAGATATTCATGCTCGAATAAAAGATGGCATTTAATTCAAAGCGTGCAGAAATGTCCTGAAATTGCAAGTGTGTACGCTCTGTGCTTCTGAAAGATGTGCTGGATAGATGCATTGACTTGAACAGGCACTGGACTGTGGCTACTAGGGGAATTTCACAGTAACTTATTGCAGTGTTAATGTAAGCCTTACTTGTGGCTAATAAATAAATCTTGCTTTTCATATGTGAATCCTTTAATAAAACATTTTCTTTGTTTTCCTTCCAACTTGCCAATTCTTTTCTTTGCCTCTTGGTACTCCTGCTCCTATTTCTTATGTTCTTATGTCTCCTCTCTGTATGATGCTTGAAGGCTATTTGCATTGGGTTCCCTGTAATGACCTTAACGAGGCCCATGAGGTTGACCTCTTGGAGTACAAACTCCCTGATTGAGGTCATAATAGCCTGCCAAATCAGGGAGCTTCACCGTGTGTATATAAGGGGTGGCATGGTGGTTAGCCCTCACAGCACCAAGGACCTGGGTTCAATTCCAGCCTCAGGTCACTATCTGTGTGGAGTTTGTACTTTCTCCCCATGTCTGCGTTTGTTTACACTGAGGGCTTCGGTTTCCTCCCACAGTCCAAAGATGTGCAGGTTAGATGGATTGGCCATATTAAGTTGACCCTAGTGTCAGGGGGATTAGCAGAGTAAATATGGGGGATTACAGGAATAGGGCCTGGGCGGGATTGTGGTCAGTGTATGCTTGATGGGATGAATGGGCTCCCTCTGCATTGCAGGGATTGTACGATTCTATGTAAATATGGGAGCGTCGGGCCCACTGGGAATCCTGATTCCGACTTTGTAGCTGAAGCACTCTAGGAGTGGGATTTTCTGGTTGCCCTGGCTGGATAGTCCCGCCCAATGTCAATAGATCTTTGCATGTCTGTGTCCTGCCTGCTAATGATTCCCATGGCAGGCATGATGGGAAAACACTCCCTCCCTCCCCAGGAGTGGAACACTGTTTGTAAATAAAGGGAATTTGGTGAAGCCTCTGAGGAGTTATTTCACTCCCCATAATTCTATGTGGGATCTAACTTTCCATTGCCTTCATTCTTAACAAACAGCATGCTCTCTTGGTTGTTTGGTTTAGGCAGAGTACAAGCCCGTACTCAACCAGTCCGAGCTTGCAAAACAAAAAAAATCTAGTTAGAGGTGATAATATAAACAGGCAGCACTTGCTGAACAATTCTGAGTGCGCCAATAACTACACTAACAACCAACGTAAGATGATCAATCAAGCTTATAACATGGAACATTCACAATAGCTGGAAATAATAAGAACATTAGAACTAGGAGCAGGAGTAGGCCAACTGGCCCCTCGAAACTGCTCCGCCATTCAATAAGATCATGGCTGATCTTTTCATGGACTCAGCTTTCCTTATTCGCCCACTCACCATAACCCTTAATTCCTTTACTGTTCGAAGATTTATCTATCCTTTGCCTTCAAAACATTCAATGAGGTAGCTTCAACTGCAACACTGGGCAGGGAATTCCACAGATTCACAACCCTTTGTGTGAAGAAGCTCCTCCTCAACTCAGTCTTAAATTCCTCTTATTTTGAAGCTTTGTTCCCTAGTTCTAGTTTCACCCGCCAGTGGAAACAACTTCCCTGCTTCTATCTTATCTATGCCCTTCATAATCTTATATGTTTCTATAAGATCTCCCCTCATTCTTCTGAATTCCAATGAGTATAGCCCCAGTCTACTCAGTCGCTCCTTATAAGCCAACCCTCTCAACTCCGGAATCAACCTAGCGAATCGCCTCTGCACCCCCTCCAATGCCAGTATATCCTTTCTCAAGTAAGGAGACCAAAACTGTACACAGTACTCCAGGTGTGGCCTCACCAGCACTTTATACAGCTGCAGCATAATCTCACTGTTTTTAAACTCCATTCTTCGAGAAATAAAGGACAAAATTCCATTTGCTTTCTTAATTACTTGCTGCAACTGCAAACCAACTCCTTGAGGTTCTTGCACAAGGACACCCAGGTCCCTCTGCACATCAGCATGCTGCAATTTTTTACCATTTAAATAATAGTCCATTTTGCTGTTATTCCTACCAAATGGATGACCTCACATTTACCATCACTGTACACCATCTGCCAGATCCTCACCCGTTCACTTTGACTATCTATATCCCTTTGTAGACTTTCAACGTCCTCTGCACATTTTGCTCTTAGTGTCATCTGTGAATTTTGACACACTTCACTTGGTCCCCAACTCCAAATCATCCATGTAAATCGTAAACAATTGCGGTCCCAACACTGATCCCTGAGGCACACCACTAGTCACTGACTTCCATTCACACAGAGGGATCCATTCACTGCAAACAAAAGGTATATGGTCAAGCCATGTAGCATTTTTAAATTACCCAGGAATTGTGGAGCCAAATCAGTTGCAGTCACCATGTTCCCATAGCAACAACTCGGCAACTTGACAACCATTTTCTCCCATATATGAAATTTGACATTCTTGCATTCGCCTTTCGAGTCCAAGAGGAAAAGCCTCAGCAGCCAATCAGTAATATTCATGCCTTCTTTCTTCCCGCAGTTGGACTTCATTCTTTTGGAGGCCGAGGTTTTTAAAAATGAGAAACTGAATTACGGGCTGGGTGAACTCTGCGGTTTCACTGTTCCATCCCTTCTCCGCGGCAGAAACTGACATGATTTTTGTCAGATATGAAACAGCAGACTCCTAATTACTCCGGGCTGCAGACAGACAACGAGCATGTTCTGAATTGCAAGCTATTAATGAGAAAAGCTAGCCAAACTATACAAGAAATGAAGTAGATCTTAATCACAGATTACAGAGAAAGGAGCAAACGGATGCTCAGGAAGGTTGGTGCAAGTATTTCCAAGATAAACTCATTGCAAAGTTTAGATGTTTAGGTGAACTAGGTACTTTCTTTAGAGATGTAATATTTAGATAATAGTGTTGGAGAAAAGGTAGTACTTTAATTATGTGCTAATATGATGTGTTACAGAAATATAGTATTATGCATTTTGATTTAAATAAAATTACACACATCAAACTCCACATCATATGCCACACCTAACTCAGACACCATAAAGCAAAATTTATTTATTAGTTACAATTAAGACTTACATTAACACTGCAATGAAGTTACTGTGAAACTCCCCTAGTCGCCACATTCTGGTGCCTATTCGGGACAAAGTACCTAATCAGCACGTCTTTCAGACTGTGGGAGGAAAACGGTGCACCCGGAGGAAACCCACGCAGACACGGGGAGAACATGCAAACCCCACACAGACAGTGACCCAAGCTGGGAATCAAACCCAGGACCCTGGTGCTGTGAAGCAGCAGCGTTAACTACTGTGATACTGTGCCGCCTCATTGATGGGAAAAGCTAGCCAAACTATACAAGCTCTGGAAATCTTAATCACAGATTGCAGAGAAAGCAGCAAACAGATGCTCAGGAAGATTGGTGCAAATATATGCAAAATGAAATGTGTAAACTCATTGCAAAGTTTAGATATTTAGGTGAATTTGATGCTTTGTTTAGAGATGTAATAGTTTAGATAACAATGTTAGATGTAAGGTAGTACTTTAATTATGTGATAATATGATGTGTTACAGAGATATAGTAATTATGTATATTGATATAAATAAAATTACACACATCAAACTCCACACCAAATTCCACACCTAACTCACATGGGTGGCATGATGGCACAGTAGTTAGCACTGCTGCCTCACAGTTCCAGGGATTTGGGCTCGATTCCCGGCCTCAGGTCACTATCTGTGTGGAGTTTGCACATTTCCCCTGTGTCTGCATGGGTTTCCTCTGGGTGCTCCAGTTTCCTCCCATAGACCAAAGATATGCGGGTTAGGTACCATGCTCAGTTGCCCCTTACTGTCCTGGGATGCATAGGTTAGAGGGATTAGTGGGGCAAATATGTGGGGTTACGGGGATGGGCTCTGGGTGGACTGTGATTGTGATTGATGCAGACTCAAAGGGCTGAATGGCCTCCTTTTGCACTGTAGGGATTCAAACTCCACATGCACACAACCACGTGTACATGTACAAATGTCTCACAACACCAGGTTAAAATCCAACACGTTTATTTGGTAGCACAAGCCACAAGCTCGTTGGACTTTAACCTGGTGTTGTGAGACTTCTTACTGTGCTTACCATAGTCCAATGCCAGCATCTCCACATCATGTACAAATTCACATGAATGCACACTGACAGAGACATGCAGACATGTATTTTCACACTCTGATTTTGATTTATTATTATCACATGTATTAACATACAATAAAAAGTATTGTTTTTGTGTGCCATACAAAGCATACCTTCATAGTGAAGGAAAGAAGGTGCAGAATGTAGTGTTACAGTCATAGCTAGGATGTAGAGAAAGATCAACTTAATGCGAGAGGTCCATTCAAAAGTCTGACAGCAGCAGGGAAGAAGCTGTTCTTGAGTCAGTTGGCACGTGACCTCAGACTCTTCTATGTTTTTCCCGACGGAAGAAGGTGGAAGGGAGAATGTCCGAGGTGCGTGGGGTCCTTGATTATGCTGGCTGCTTTGCCGAGGCAGTGGGAAATGTAGACAGAGTCAATGGATGGGAGGCTGGTTTGCGTGATGGATTGGGCAACGTTCACGATCTTTTGTAGTTCCTTGCTGCCCAACGTCAAAAAGAATACTTACAAAAAGCGAACCAACTCCAGAGGGTGAATACATACAGTTGTCTTTTGGCTGTGGGATGACCTCACCTCTCCCTCAGTGGAGGGTCCATTTAGCTGCAATCTGAAGCAATTTCCAGCACTAACACTAATTACCCTCTAAAGCTGCCCTTCAAAATGAGGTTGCAACTGCAGTAATTAACATCCACTTCACCTGAGGGCCTCTTTGGACTATTTCCCCAGAACAAAGTGTCCTTAACGAGACAAACTAGCTTTGCAACACAGCCCAGGAGCTCTGCTGTAGACCTGAGACTATCGACCAGGGAAGATGTACGTGATAACAAAGTCATTGAGAAAGGATCTGGCACTCCTGAAGCTATACAACACCAGGCAGGAGAGTGAAAAATTCTTTAATTATCAAAGAATTTGCTAGGAATGTACTTAATGCAGCCAGCTCTAATTTTTGTCATTTAATGGAACAGTGAGTAAATGCTTATGTGCCAGAGATTAGATTTTGTAGCAATGGTAATTTCTTATCATAGAATAGAATCATAGAATCCCTACAGTAAAGGAAGCCATTCCGCCCATCAAATCTGTACCGAACACAGTCCCACCTAGGCATGATTTCCCCCAACCACACACATTTACCCTAACTAGCCAGCAACAACCCCCCCCGACACTAAGGGGCAATTTAGCACCGCCAATCCGCCTAACCAGCACATCGTTGGACTGTGGAAGGAAACGGAGCACCTGGAGGACACCCATGCAGACACAGGGAGTATGTGCAGACTCCACACAGACAGTGACCTGAGCTGAGAATAGAACCCCAGTCCTTAGCACTGTGAGGCAGCAGTGCCACCCCAATAAATGTATTTCTTTTGGGAATGGAATGTGGAATTGTCCATACAAAAAAAATCTTTATTCTCTGTTCTGGGATGTCCTGAGCATGTCCATGTATATGTCATATAAAATGCAGTGACTTCTCAAAAAAATCTATTTCTAAAAAAGTATGCTTGCTACTTCAAGTTAGTGCTGAAGGAGTTTCAGGTACTTTTGGCACCCTTCTGCAGTAGAAACATAACGTATGTATACACGTGCATGCATGCACACACACACACACACACAAAAACACAAACAACGTGCAGCACACTTGCACACGCATGCACATACACACACACAGAAACACAGATGTACATGCATATGTTGACACATGCACGTACACATACAAACATGCACACATACATACTTATACAATCACACACATGCACGCACACACATACACAGAAACACAAGTGCACACACATATACACACATATAACCAGGGCCTAGTTTTAAGGCTGATTAAATTGGATATCCTCAATTAAAGAATTGGGCATATTAAAATCAAACACAGTCAAACCTCGGGCAGGCCAGACTTGACTAAGATCAAATGTACAACTACACGCGAACATGCCTGGGCCTGGCTCACCAATCACCCATCAAAAATCATTGCATTCTACTGAGAACCAGAAGGAGATTCTCACACTCCAACTGGTGAACTCAATGTCAACAAAACAAAGGAGATTGTCATCGGCTTCAGGAAGCGTCGTGGAGAATATGTCCCTGTCCACATCAATGAGGATGAAGTAGAAAAGGTCGAGAGCTTCAAGTTTTTAGGTGTTCGGATCACAACAACCTGTCCTGGTCCCCCTGTGCCGACACTAGTTAAGAAAGCCCACCAATGCCTCTACTTTCTCAGAAGACTAAGGAAATTTGGCATGTCAGTTACGACTTTCACCAATTTTTACAGATGCACCATAGGAAGCATTCTTTCTGGTTGTATACTGCTTGGTATGGCTCCTGCTCTGCCCAAGACCACAAGGAGCTACAAAAGGTTGTGAGTGTAGCCCAATCCATCACACAAACCAGCCTCCCATCCACTGACTCTGTCTATGCTTCCTGCTGCCTCAGCAAAGCAGCCAGCATAATTAAGGACCCCACGCACCCCCCAGACATTCTCTCTTCTACCTTCCTCCTTCTGGAAAAAGACACAGAAGTCTGAGGTCATGTACCAACCGACACAAGAACAGCCTCTTCCCTGATGCTGTCAGGCTTTTGAATGGACCTACCTCGCGTTAAGTTGATCTTTCTCTACACCCTGGCTGTGACTGTAACACTACATTCTGCACTCTCCCGTCTCCTTCTCTATGAACGGTATGCTTTGTCTGTGGGGCACACACGAAAAAATACTTTTCACTGTATGTTAATACATGTGACAATAATAAATCAAATCAAATCATTGAAATGCACCAGCCTATTGTTAGAAGCCCAGATCAGGTCAGACTTTCTGTCACCAAGAGTTCCTGCAGTTAGCTTATCTGGCTAGAGGTTATACGTAAGCAACAGCAATGGAGATGGACACCTGGGGGCAGACCCCAGTGTCCTGTCAGCAGAAATCAAGAAACCCACTGGGTATTGGGACCCTTTCCCAAGACCTCCTGGGCCGGAAGCCAGGGTAGGTTCTGGAAAGGCAGAGAGACAGGGGGATAAGGGTAGGCATCTCAGACGCACCAGCAGTGAAGACTCGACAAGGGAGGTGACCTTGACCATCCGGAAGACTGACCAGAGAAAGAAGGAAGGAAGAAGCTGCCATCGAGACTCACCTTTGTGACGACGGACCAGAGAGACTCAGAAATTGAGCCTGCAATTTAACCAAACCATCTTGGCGGCTGTATACTTAAATCTGGGGAATCCTCTTGTTTTATGTGGGTAAATTAAGGGTTAATAGTGTTATTATTAATAAATATATTGAACCTTTACTTGAGTTTGTCCTTTGTCCATCTTGCAAATTAGGGCGCCAGGGTAAAACTTTTGAGTAAGTAAACTGGTCAAAAGTATCTGACGTTTTACAGATACAAGACACACACACACACACCTATACACAAACATGCACACATACAGACACATACACAAACACAGACATAGATGCACATTCACATGCGTGCACACATAAAAGCACAAAAACACATGCACACACACACACAAAATACACGCACACAGAGACACACAAATATATACACATGTATCTGCACGTGGAAACATGTGCATAGATGACACACCACAGATGCACATGTATTCACACATGGAAACACACATGCATTAATGCACACAACACACGTGCACACACACAAATGCACATACATACATGAATCCACAGATATACACACACCATAGATGCACACACATGTATTATCTATTTTATTTATTGTCACAAGTAGGCTTAGATTAACACTGCAATGAAGTTACTGTGAAAATCCCCTAGTTGCCACACTCTGGCATCTGTTTGGGTACACTGAGGGAGAATTTAGCATGGCCAATGCACCTTAACCACCATGTCTTTCAGACGCGGGAGGAAACCGGAGCACTCGGAGAAAACCCACACAGACATGGGGAAAATGTTCAGATTCCAAATGATGATATGTCAGGTCCCCGGCACTGTGAGGCAGTAGTGCTAACCACTGTTCCATCCACACATGGAAACACACACATGCACACTTCAGGTGCATGAACATACGCGTACGCACATGGGTTTTGTTGCCAGTTCCAAAATAAAAACCGACATCCTCCGAGTGGTTTCTGCTCATTTTTCTGATTGCTTTTTATGTGAATCATCCATATCATTCAACACATCGAGGGACTTTACAGTCTCTTATGGTCGTGGCACGGTGCACAGTGGTTAGCACTGCTGCCTCCAGGGACCCAGGTTCGATTCCAGCCTCGGGTCACTGCCTGTGCGGAGTCTGCATGTTTGTCCCGTGTCGGCGTGGGTTTCCTCCGGCTGCTCCAGTTCCCTCTCACGTTCCAAAGATGTGCCGGTTAGGTGGATTGGCCATGCTAAATTGCCGCTCAGTGTCAGAAAGATTAGCAAGGTAAATGTGCGGGGTTACGTAAATAGGGCCTGGGTGGGATTGTGATCGGTACAGACTCGATGGGCCGAATGGCCTCCTTCTACACTGTAGGGATTCTTCGATTCTAAAGCTAGACATTCTCCTCTAATGAAGATGGGGTCACTCATTAAGCTGGTGTCTCAGCATGGTTTAACTGTTATATACTATCACATTGAGTGAGTCACTGAGAAATTGAGTTTAAAAAAAATTTCTGCTGACCGGATGAAAAGATTTACTAGGACATTGCCTGGTATGGACGATATTAGCTCTGAGGAGAGGTTGAATAAACTGAGATCGTTCTCCCTGGAAAGACAGGGACTGATAGAAGTTTATAAAATTATGAGGGGTATGGATAAGGTGAACAGTTAGAAACTTTTTCCCAGGGCAGAAATGAGAATAAGAAGGGGGGCACAAGTTCAAGATAAGCGGGGTAAGGTTCAGTGGAGATGTGCGGGGGAAGTTTTTTAACACAGAGGGTGGTGGGGGCCAGGAATGCACTGCCAAGCGAGGCGGTTGAGGCACATTTAAGACTTATCTGAACAGACACATGAACTGATGGGAAATAGAGAGAAATAAGAGGTTGGTTTAGATAGGACAATGTGATCGGTGCAGGCTCGGAGGGCTGGAAGGCCTGATCCTGTGCTGTACTGTTCTTTGTTCTTAAAAGCGAATATTAACTTCCCCACTTCATAAGAAATGCTGTGGACCTTTGGATCTCTGTGCCTTCCATTACGTAGTTAAAGCTGTCATCCTTCCAGCTCCAGGAGACATGAAGCTTTGCTTGACTGGTCGCTGGAATGCCAGATTGGCTATTGAGAGACTCGAAGACTGATAGAGGGAGAGAAGGAATGCTTTCTGAGGCACGCCACACTGACAACCCATGCAGAACCAAAATTGAATGAGAATCCTCCAGCATTGGAAATGTCAATTACTAGGGGACACAGGTTTAAGCTAAAACAGGGCGAGTTTAAAGGAGACGAGAGATGCAGGTTATTTACACAGAGTGCGATAAGTGTCTGGAATGTGCTGCCAGAGGAGGTGATAGAAACAGATTCAATAGCAACGTTTAAGAGGCATCTGGACAGATCTAAAGTAGGCTTACATTAACACCGCAATGAAGTTACTGTGAAAATCTCCCAGCACCTGGTTGGGCACACTGAGGAATAATTTGGAATCATAGAATCACAGAATCATGCAATCATTGAATCCCTACAGTGCAGAAGGAGGCCATTTGGCCCATTGAGTCTGCACTGACCACAATCCCACCCAGGCCTTATTCCTGTAATCCCACATATTTCCCCTTAAACTAGGGTCGATTTTAGCAAGGCCAATCAACCTAGCCTGTACATCTTTGGACTGTGAGAGGAAACAGGAGCAAACTACGCAGACATGGGGAGAACGTGCAAACTCCACACAGTCACCAGAGGCCAGTATTTAACCCGGGCTAAGCGGGCATGGAGTTGGGGGTAGGGTGTTAGCGTGGATAGAGGATTGGTTGTCAAATAGGAGGCAGAGAGTGGGGGTTAATGGGTGCTATTCGGATTGGCGGTTGGTGACTAGTGGAGTGTCCCAGGGGTCGGTGCTGGGGCCTCAGCTATTTACCATTTATATAGGTGATCTGGAGGAGGGAACCGAGTGTATGGTGTCGAAATTTGCTGATGACACCAAGATTGGTGGAACGGCAAATTGCACGGAGGGTGTGGAGAGTCTGCAGAAAGATCTAGATAGGCTGGGCGAATGGGCCAGGAACTGGCAAATGGGATTTAATGTTGGCAAGTGCGAGGTGGTCCACTTTGGTAGGAATAATGGTAGGAAGGACCATTACTTACGTGGCGAAAAAGTGCAGCAGGCGACGGTGCAGAGGGACCTCGGGGTCCTTGTGCATGAGTCGCAAAAACCCAGCCTGCAGGTGCAGCAGGTGGTCAGGAAGGCTAATGGGATGCTGGCCTTCATAGCGAGGGGGATTGAATATAAAAGTAGGGAGGTCTTGCTGCGGCTGTATAGGGCATTGGTGAGGCCGCAGCTGGAGTACTGTGTGCAGTTTTGGTCGCCGTACTTACGCAAGGATATTTTGGCCTTGGAGGGAGTGCAGAGGAGGTTTACTAGGCTGATACCGGAGTTGAGGGGGTTGAGCTATGAGGAGAGGCTGAATAAACTAGGCTTGTACTCGTTAGAGTTTAGAAGAATGAGGGGAAATCTCATTGAGACATATAAGATGATGAATGGGACGGATAGGATAGAGGTGGAGAGACTCTTCCCGCTCAGAAAGGACAGTAGGACTAGGGGGCACAGCCTCAAGATAAAGGGGGGGCGGTTTAGAACGGAGTTGAGAAGGAACTTCTTCACTCAAAGGGTGGTGAATCTCTGGAATTCTCTGCCCGTTGAGGTGGTGGAGGCTGCCTCGCTAAACATTTTTAAGACACGGGTTGATGGGTTTTTGATAAGCGAGGGGATTAAGGGTTATGGGAAGAGGGCAGGAATGTGGAACTGAGCCACGACAGATCAGCCATGATCTTATTGAATGGCGGGGCAGGCTCGAAGGGCTAGATGGCCTACTCCTGCTCCTATTTCTTATGTTCTTATGTCTCTGGCACTGTGAGGCAGCAGTACTAATCATTGTGCCACAGTGCCGTCCATGAATCGGCATGACCAATGCACCTAACCAGCACATCTTTTGGACTTATGCGAGGAAACCGGGGCACCTAGAGGAAACCCACACTGACATGGGAGAATGTCACTGACAGTGACTCAAGCTGGAATCGAACACGGGTCCCCGCAGCGAGATAGCCATGCTAACCACTGTGCCATCGTGCCATGCAAGAACAGGGAGGGAATAGAGGGACACGGACCGTGTGGTTTAGAAAGGTGTCATTTGTTGACGCAGGCTTTGTGGGCCGAACGGCCCATTCCTGTCTGGTACTGTTCTTTGGTAACTTATTTAAAAGTAACAAGCGTACCTTGTGTAGGCTTTTTTTTAAAAAGTCACCGTATCATCATTTTACAAGGCATGCACATAGGGGACTTGCATTTACATAATGTCATTCATATCTTCAAGACACTCCTATACGGACAATTAAGTTATTTCTTGAAGTGAAGGAAACATGATAGCCAATTTGTACAGAGCAAGGTCATGTTTCATTTCTGCCAGTTGAGGGCAATTGTTTTTATTCATTTGTGAGACATGGGTGTCGTTGGCTGGGCCAGCATTTATTGCCCATCCCTAGTTGCCCTTGAGAAGGTGATAGTGAGCTGCCATCTTAGAAACACTGCAGTCCATGTGCTGCGGGTTCACCTACAATGCCGTTAAGGAGACTTTGTAGTGGTTGAGACAACTGAGAGGCTTGCTAGGCCATTTCAGAGGGCAGAGAGTCAACCACATTGCTGTGGCTCTGAACCTTAGAATCGCCACAGAGCAGGGGGAGGCCATTCAGCCCATCACTGACAACAATCCCACCCAGGCCCTATCCCTGTTAGCCGACATATCTACCCTGCTAATCCCTCTGATACTGAGTTAGCACGGCCAATCAACCTAACCTGCACGTCTTTGGAGTCACGTGTAGGCCAGACCAGGTAAGGACGGCAGATTTCCTTCCCTAAAAGAATCAGTGAACCAGACAGATTTTTCCGACAATTGACAATGGTTTCATGGTCATCAGTAGATTCTTAATTTCACCATCTGCCGTGGCGGCATTCGAACCTGGTCCCTAGAGCATTGGCTGAGTTTCTGAATTAATAGTCCGGTGATAATACCACTTGGCCACTGCTGTCCCTCCTACTGTCCAGAACACTGCAGATAAATTATCTTCTCTTCAATATAGGGCATTTGGTGGTTTATATCCAACTTGGAAGGTTGTTGGGGCCGTGGGTTAAACATGCTGTCAAAAAAGCCCCCAATATTTTGACAATTCATCTGTCCTTCATCGACTGGGAGACGTTATCTGGGAAGGTCAGTGTGAAGGCATACACATTGTGAATTGTTTGTGAAACAAGAATTTTTCATGTTACAGAAGAACTCTCATATCTGAACTTGATTGATTGATTTATTGGGATGTGAAAAATATTGTTTCTTGTGCGCCATACAAAGCATACTGTTCATAGAGTACATGAAGGAGAAGGAAAGGAGAGGACGTAGAATGTAGTGTTACAGTTTTAGCTAGGGTGTAGGGAAAGATCAACTTATATAAAAGGATCATTCAGAAGTCTAAAATTAGAATGCATAATAGCTTCTTTTTGTGGTTTTCAAAAGATTTGATTTATAATTTAGGGAAGTAGCTACATACATACACATCTTCAGAATTCTGCAGTAAATTCCAACCTTGTATAAAACTAAAATGATATTGATCCTTTCACTGGTGCACAACCATTAGGCGGCATTGTGGCACAGTGGTTAGCACTGCTGCCTCACAGGGACCCGGGTTCAATTCCCAGTCTGTGTGGAGGCTGCACATTCTCCCCATGTCTGCATACATGTGGGGTACCATAAGCATAGACATGGGTCAAGGGTGGAGAAGGAAAAACACATTGTTAAGATGGTGGCGCGGGCTCGTTGGGCCGAAGGGCCTGTTTCCTGTGCTGTGTTGTTCTTTGCATGGGTTTCCTCCTTCACTCCAAAGATGTGTGGGTTAGGTGCATCGGCCAATCAGCTTTTCATACCTGGCTCTTTGAATAGGATGGGAATAGGGGTACATCGTCCCCGGAACGATAGTGGGTTTTAGTTCAATTGGGCAGTATATAAGGCCATAGAATCCCTACAGTGCAGGAGGCCATTTGGCCCATCGAGTCTGTACCAACCACAATCCCACCCAGGCCCTATCCTCATAACCCCATCTACCCTTCTAGTCCCCCTGACAATTTACTTTCAGTTCACAATGACTTTCCTGTTCCTGGTACATGTTAGCACTCTCCACTCTGTCACCAACCAGGTCTATAAAATAATGAGAGGCATAGATCAGGTAGAGGGTCAACACTTTTTCCCAAAGGTAGGGGAGTCTAAAACTACAGAGCATAGGTTTAAGGTGAGAGGGGGAGAGATACAAAACGGTTCAGAGAAGCAATTCTTTTACTCAGAGGGTGGTGAGTGTCTGGAACAAGCTGCCAGAGGTAGTAGTAGAGGTGGGTACAATTTAAGAACATAAGAACATAAGAAATAGGAGCAGGAGTAGGCCATCTAGCCCTTCGAGCCTGCCCCGCCATTCAATAAGATCATGGCTGATCTGTCGTGGCTCAGTTCCACTTTCCCGCCCTCTCCCCATAACACTCAATCCCTTCTCTTATCAAAAACCCATCAACCCGCTTCTTAAAAATATTTAGCGAGGCAGCCTCCACCACTTCAACGGGCAGAGAATTCCAGAGATTCACCACCCTTTGAGTGAAGAAGTTCCTCCTCAACTCCGTTCTAAACCGCCTCCCCTTTATCTTGAGGCTGTGCCCCCTAGTCCTACTGTCTTTTTTGAGCGGGAAGAGTCTCTCCACCTCTATCCTATCCATCCCATTCATCATCTTATACGTCTCAATGAGATCTCCCCTCATTCTTCTAAACTCTAACGAGTACAAGCCTAGTTTATTCAGCCTCTCCTCATAGCTCAATCCCCTCAACTCCGGTATCAGCCTAGTAAACCTCCTCTGCACTCCCTCCAGGGCCAAAATATCCTTGCGCAGGTGCGGCGCCCAAAACTGCACACAGTACTCCAGCTGCGGCCTCACCAATGCCCTATACAGCTGCAGCAAGACCTCCCTACTTTTATATTCAATCCCCCTCGCTATGAAGGCCAGCATCCCATTCGCCTTCCTGACCACCTGCTGCACCTGCAAGCTGGGTTTTTGCGACTCATGCACAAAGCAGTTAGACACTTACATGGGTAAGATGGGTATAGAAGGATGTGGACCAAACGCGGACAATTGGAACTAACTTAGGGGTTAAAAAAGGGGCAGCATGGACAAGTTGGGCCGAAGGGCCTGTTTTCATGCTGCAAACCTCTATGGTTCTGTAACCAGCCAACTGGCAATTTAGCAAGACCAATCCACCTAACCTGCACATTGTTGGGCATCAAGAGGGAATTTAACATGGCCAAACTACCTACCTAACAGATGATCTGGAGGAGGGGACTGAGCGTAGGGTAACAAAGTTTGCTGATGACACAAAGATGAGTGGGAAAATGAATTGCATGGAGGACACGGAAAGTCTGCAGGGAGATTTGGATAGGCTAAGTGAGTGGGCGAGGATCTGGCAGATGGAGTATAACGTTAGCAAGAGAGGTTATCCACTTTGGAAGGAATAATAGTAAAATGGACTATTATTTAAATGGTGAAAAATTACAACATGCTACTGTGCAGAGGGACCTGGGGGTCCTTGTGCATGAATCGCAAAAACTCAGTTTGCAGGTGCAGCAGGTGATCAAGAAGGCAAGTGGAATGTTGGCCTTTATCGCGAGGAGGATGGAATATAAAAGCAGGGAGGTCTTGCTGCAATTGTACAAGGTACTGGTGAGGCCGCAACTGGAGTACTGTGTGCAATTTTGGTTCCCTTATTTGCGAAAGGATATATTGGCCTTGGAGGGAGTACAGAGAAGGCTCACCAGGTTGATACCGGAGATGAGGGGGTTAGTTTACGAGGAGAGATTGAGTAGATTGGGCCTGTACTCGTTGAAGTTTAGAAGGCTGAGGGGAGATCTTATAGGGACATATAAGATAATGAAGGGGCTAGACAGGGTAGAGGCAGAGAGATTCTTTCTACTTAGAAAGGAAACAAGAACTAGAGGACACAGCCTCAAAATAAAGGAGAGTCAGAGTTGAGGAGGAACTTCTTCTCTCAGAGGGTAGTGAATCTTTGGAATTCTCTACTCACTGAAGCAGTGGAGACTACCTCGTTAAATATGTTTAAGTCACAGATAGATTTCCGATCAATAAGGGAATTAAGGGTTGTGGGGAACAGGCTGGTAAGTGGAACTAAACTACTATCAGATCAGCCATGATCTTATTGAATGGCGGAGCAGGCTCGAGGGGCTAGATGGCCTACTCCTGCTCCTATTTCTTATGTTCTTAATATAGTGTTACAGTAATAGCTAGGGTATAAAGAAAGATCACCTTGATGTAAGGTCTGATGGCAGCAGGGAAGAAGCTGATCTTGAGGTGGTTGGTACGTGTCCTCAGACTCTTGTATCTTTTTCCCAATGGAAGGAGGAGGAAGAGAGAATGTCGGGGCTGCATGGGGTCCTTGATTATGCTGGCTGTTTTCACAAAGCAGCGGGAAGTGTAGACGGAGTCAATGGATGGGAGACTAGTTTGGTGTGATGGATTGGGCTACATTCATGACCTTCTGTAGTTTCTTGCGGTCTTGGTCAGAGCAGGGGCTGTGATAAATCTGGAAAGGATGCTTTCTGTGGTGCATCAGTCCAAAGATGTGCAGGTTTGATGGACTGGCCAAGGTAAATTGCCCCTTAGTGTCTCAAGGCGTACAGGCTAGGAGGATTCGTAGGGTAAATGTGTGGAGTTACAGTGATGGGCTAGGAGGGATGCTCTTTCAGAAAGCAGGTGCAGACTCAGTGGGCTGAATGGCCTCATGTTCTGTAGGGAATTCTATGATTTTCCCTTTTCAGATCAATATATCACCAATAGTGATGAATATGTATGAAGACGATGACTGAAAAAGAATTTAATTAATAGTTGAAGCAACGTTATTTCTTCAACATCTTTCTACAGTTGGGATATTTTGCCAACATCTCAGCATTGATTCATTTCCTGTTTTTCAACAGATATTCAGTGGTTATGAAGCATACTATAGTCTTTTTTAATTGGTTTCTTATGTTCTGCATTGGCCATACACTTTAATTTTATATTTAGAATATAGTAAAACTGGTCCAATTTTCCAGAATATCGGCAAAGGCTGATAGCTGGCAGGAAACGGCGTCAGCACCAATGCTGAGAATATTCAATAAAAAATGGCAAGGGGCAGGACCCACATCTCCACGCTGGCAGGATGGCCTCAGGTTCACTACACCCCACCAGCAACCAATTTTTTTAAAGATCGGGGCACGGTGGCACAGTGGTTAGCACTGCGGCCTCACGGACCCAGGGATCCGGGTTCAATTCTGACCTCGGGTCAGTGTCTGTGTGGAGTCCGCACTTACTCCCCAGGTCTGCATGGGTTTTCTCCGGGTGCTCCGGTTTCCTCTCACACTCCAAACATGCGCAGATCATGTGGATCAGCCATGCTAAATTGCCCCTTAGTATCCCAAGATGTGTAGGTTAGGTGGATTGGCCACGTTAAATGTGTGGGGTTACGGCGAAAGGGTGGGCCTGGCTAAGATACTCTTCTGAACAGTCACTGCAGATGGGCCGAATGGCCTCCTTCTGCACTGTAGGGATTCTATGTGCCATTTTTAAACATCTTCCCAGTGTACAAAAGTTCAGTTGAACCCCTCCCTCCGTATTCCCAGTATTAGTCTGGTAAACTTTCTCTGAACTGCATCCAACACTTTTACATTCTTCTTTAAATACAGAGACCAATTTTATACTGTGTACAGATGCAGTCTCACCAATGCTCTGCATAATTAAAGCAAAACCTCCCTATTTTATAAGATCATAAGAAACAAGAACAGCAAAGGTCATAGACTCAATGAATCCCTACATGACAGAAGGCGACCATTTGCCCCATCGAGTCTGTAATGACCATAGCCCACCCAAGCCCATTTCCCATAACCCCACATATAACCCTGCTAATCCCCTGACACTAAGGGGCAATTTAGCATGGCCAATCCACCTAACTCACACATCTTTGGACTGTGGGAGGAAACCGGAGCACCCGGAGGAAACCCACGCAGACACGGGGAGAATGTGAGACTCCACAGAGACAGTGACCCGAGGCCGGAATTGAACCCAGGACCATGGTGCTGTGAGGCAGCAGTGCTAACCACCGTGCCACCGTTGACCTTGGGCCGGATTTTCCGGTCTTGGGGGCAATTGCGGCCGGAAAACCTAAATCTCAATTGGATGGTGGGATTTTAACCCAAGCTCTCTCCAGCTTCCCCTCCCCCAGCTTTATCCTATATCTCTGGATTACGAGTCTCATGACATTACCTTTGGAAGTTGTAAAGTGAGCTACAATCCTGATGGGGATTGTGGGCACCCTCTTGCATTGAAAGAAGTCTCCCAACACCAGCTTAAAGTCCAACTGGTTTATTTGGAATCATGAGCTTTCGGAGTGCTGCTCCTTCATCAGGTGAGTGATTCCAAATAAACCTGGTGGACTTTAACCTGGTGTTGTGATATTTCTTAGTGTGCCCACCCAAGTCCAACGCTGGCATCTCCACATCACATCTTGCATTGAGACTGAGCGACAAGATAGAAGTGAGAGCTAACAGGAACTGATGAACAAGACAGTGGAGGGTACTGACGTGTGCCAGGCTTGGGCAGAGTACGAGCGTGAGACTGCAATGGAACAGGACACAAAGCATACTGTTCATAAAGAAGGAAACAAGAGAGTGCAGAATGTAGTGATACAGTCATAGCTAGGATGTAGAGAAAGATCAACTTAATGTGAGGTAGGTCCATTCAAAAGTCCGACACAGCAAGAGAAGATGATGTTCTTGAACTGGTTGGTACGTGGCCTCAGACTTTTGTATCTTGGGAGTTTGTTGGGGATGGGGTGGCTGGTTGCTAACAGAGAGGAGGGTGGACCAGGAATGGGGAAGTCATTGTGAACTGATAATCGGACAGCATCACCTATTTAAAGTGTTACTAATTTCAAGACAGCTTTTGTCTAATCCACTAAGGCTGATTCTGCTGGCACCTTCTATTGATTACATCCCCTGATCCATAGAAAGCATTTGTTTTGGTTGCATCACAGCTTGGCATGGCTCCTGCTCCGCCCAAGACCGCAAGGAACTACAAAAGGTCATAAGTGTAGCCCAATCCACCACGCAAACCAGCCTCCCATCACTGACTCTGTCTACACTTCCCCTGCCTCAGCAAAGCAGCCAGCATAATTAAGGACCCCGGACATTCTCTCTTCCACCTTCTTCCGTCGGGAAAAAGATACAAAAGTCTGAGGTCACACACCAACTGACTCAAAAACAGCTTCTGCCCTGCTGCTGTCAGAGTTTTGAATGGACTTACCTCGCATTAAGCTGATCTTTCTCTACATCCTAGCTATGACTGTATCACCACATCCTGCACTATCTCTTTTCCTTCTCTATGAACGGTATGCTTTGTCTGTGTAGTGCACAAGAAACAACACTTTTCACTGTACACTAATACATGTGACAATAATAAATCAAATCAAATCCAAAAATAACTAGTTAAGGCTGGCCAGATCCTTCCCAGTAATTTTAATGGGGGAATTCCACCAGTGATTGCCGAGGTAGGATTAGCAGAAGCAAAGCCAGGTTCAACTGGCCAATGGAGGATCCCACCCGGGATAATAAAGGTTTCTCACAGGCCCTACTGCCCGCTGGCACAGTCAACCCTCACTGAAGCCAGTGTCAATGACATAGCACAGTAGCATAAAGTATAGCTGCAGAAAGAGGCCATTCGGCCCTTTGAGTTTGTTTCACTAATCATTATAGATCATGGCTGATCATCCAACTCAATAACCTGATCTGCTACTCTCCCCCCGCCCCCCCCGATCATATTTGCCTCAAGTGCCAAATCGAACTGCTCTGTGAAAACATTCAAGTGTTTCGGCTTCAATTACTTTCTTTTAAAGTTTCAAGTTTATTTATCACTATCACCAGCAGGCTTACATTAACACTGCAATGAAGTTACTGTGACAATTCCCTAGTTGCCACATTCCAGCACCTGTTCGGGTCCACAGAGGGAGAATTTAGCACCTAACCAGGAGTGGGAGGGGGGAAGGTTGGCAGCACCGGGGAGTGGGGTTGGCAGCACCAGGAGGGCGGGGGGGGGGGGATTGGCAGCACTGGGAGGACGGGGGTTTGGCAGCACCGGGAGGACGGGGGTTTGGCAGCACCGGGAGGACGGGGGGGCGCTGGCAGCACCGGGAGGACGGGGGGGGGGGGGGGGTTGGCAGCACCAGGAGGACGGGGCGGGGGGGGGGGGGGGGGGGGTGTTGGCAGCACCGGGAGGATGGGGGGGGGGGGGGGTTGGCAGCACCGGGGGGGCAGGGGGTTGGCAGCACCAGGGGGGCAGGGGGTTGGCAGCACCGGGGGGTGGGGGGGTGTTGGCAGCACCGGGGAGTGGGGTTGGCAGCACTGGGGGGTGAGGGGGAGGGAGGGGAGCGTCGGGGGGGGGGGGGGGTAAGGGGAGCGCGGGGTGGTGGGGAGAGGAGCGCAGGGTGATGGGGTTGGCAGCGCAGCACCGGGGGGGGGGGGGGGGGGGGAGGTGGCGGCAGGGGGGGGGGTGGCGTGCAGTGCTGGGGGGGGGGGGGGGCTGCTCCCCAGGGGGAGGGGGATAGGGAGTGTGAGGGGGGAGTGTGTGTGAGAGAGAGAGGCAGTGTAAGAGAGAAGGGTAAAGGGGCTGTGAGAGGGGGGTGGGGGTGGTGTGGAGGAGAGGGGGCTGTGAGAGAGGGAAGGGGAGAGAGGAACTGTGAGAGAGAGAGAGAAGAGAGCGAGTGTGAGAGGGGGGGGGGTGGAGGAGGTGGGGAGGCTGAGCTGAGGCTGGGTACAGCCTCCCGCAGTTTCAGTCAGGAGCAGCCGCTCACACAGCGGGCGGGACAGGGTCAGCGTCTGCGGCTCGGCCACTGCCCAGAGGCCGGGCTTTGAGCTCTGTCTGACGGGCTGATGGCCGGGGCCTGCCGGCTGCTGCTGCTGCTGCTGGGCCTGGGGCTGTCCCTCCGCCTGCAGCCGGCCGGGGCTCAGGGCGAAGCGGCGGTGCCCGGGGAGCCCGGCGGTTGGGGCCAGGTGATCCAGTGGGAGAACCGGGGCCGCCTCTACAGCCTGCTGAGCAGCGGCTCCCGCTACCTGCCGGCCGGCGCGGAACAGCCTCCGGCCCACCGCCGGCTCTGGCTGGCCGGCTCCCGGCGGGCCGGCGGCACCGGGCGGCGCCAGGCGCCATCCGCACCTCAGCGGGCGGCCTCGGAGACGGTGCGGGGGCAGACCCGGCACCCGTTCGGCTTCGGGCAGGTGCCGGATAACTGGAGGCAGGGCACGGTGGGCGACCCCAGTCACACCCACCGGCACCCGGCGGCCTCCCGCCCGCGATCGTACCAACCCGCCGGCGCCGCCTTCCCGGAGACTTACCCGCGCTTCCTTCCCGCCGCGCCGCCGCCCAACGAGCCCGCCTACGACTACGGGGCGCCGCGGGGCCCCTTCGACGGGCTGGACGAGGTCCTCCCTCAGCGGCGCCTGCCGCTGGGGGGCGGTGGCGCCGGAGGTTACCACTACCCGTCCCGCGGCCGTTACGACGACTACCGGGAGAGCGGCCCTCCTTACCGAGGGCAGGGCCACTTCGGCGGGCAGCAGAGGTACGCCGTGCCGCGGCGGCAGCCGCCGCCTGCCGCCTTCGACGCGCTCGACCGGCGGTACACGCACAGCCTGTACGACGAGAGTCGGAGCGAGGCGTCGTCGTCCGTCTCGCTGCCCTCTGGCGCGGCGCCTTTCTCGCCTTCCTCTGGCGCGGCGCCTTTCTCGCTCCCCTCCGGCGCGGGCGGCGACCACGCCCTCCAGGCCGCCGTCCCCTCCTCCGAGCTTGGCCAGACCGCCTCCGAGGGTACCGGCTACTACTACCCCTCTGGCCGCAACGTCCCGCTGGATTCGTACCCGCCCTACTCTTCTCGCTACGTGGAATCCAATGCTCCCAACTCGGAACAGTACGCGTTCCGGCGCGAGCCCAACGGCGGGACTGAACAACTGAGGCGGCACCTTCCACGACTGGCCCTGGGGAGTGTGTACAGGCTGGACCAAACTGGCAGAGGTAACACTCTTTCAAAATGTCTTCACTGGGTTGTCGAGCTTGGTTTCTGATGTTGGTTCAAAGTCCAACCTCAAATTATGAGCGGCTGGCTCGTCGGTCGAGGGGGTACGATTCTTCGCTGAGGGTAACCACGTTGTAGTGCGAGAGGTCCCGGGTACAAATCCCAGACCAGTCCGGAGACCTTTTGGATGGCACGGCGGTTAGCCTCGGAGACCCTGGTTCGATTCCCCAGCTTGGTTCGCTGTCTGTGTGGTGTTTGCACATTCTCCCCGTGTCTGCGTGGGTTTCCTCCGGGTGCTCTGGTTTCCTCCCACAGTCCGAAAGACGTACAGGTTAGGGTGCATTGGCTGTGCTAAATTCTCCCTCGGTGTACCCGAACAGGCGCCTGACTCTGGCCACTAGGGGATTTTCACAGTAACATCATTGCAATGTTGATGTAAACCTACTCGTGACACTAGTATATAATAAATATTTAATCTTGAGCAATGTATATTCTGTATAAAACCGGGACGGTGGCGCCGTGGTTAGCACTGCTGCCTCACAACACCAGGAACCTGGATTCAGTTCCCAGTTTGGGTCACTGTCGTGCAGAATCTGCACGTTCTCCCCATGTCTGCGTGGGTTTCCTCCGGGTGCTTCAGTTTCCTCTCTCAGTCCAAACGACATACTGGTTAGGTGCTAAATTCTGTCTCAGTGTACCCAAGCAGGCGCCAGTATTTGATGACTAGGGGATTTTCACGTTAACTTCATGGCAGTGTTAATGTGAGCCTACTTGTGACACTAGTATATAAGATATATTGCTGAAGATTAAACGTTTATATATTCCATATCAAACTGGGATGGTGGTTAACACGGCCGCCTCAGCGATTCCTTGGGGTTTGATTCCCAGTCTTGGGTCACTGTCTGTGTGGCGTTTGCGCATTCTCCTTGTGTCTGCGTGGGTTTCCTCCGGGTGCTCCAGTTTCCTCCCACGGCCCAAAAGACGTGCTGGTTAGGTGGATTGGCCGTGCTAAATTGCCGTTTATTGTCAGGGGGACCAGCTAGGGTAAATGCATGGGATCAAAAGAGAAGATGCTGGAAAATCTCAGCAGGTCTGGCAGCGTCTGTGAGGAGAGAAAAGAGCTGACATTTCGAGTCCAGGCGACCCTTTGTCAAAGCATTTTCTCTCTTGGTTTCGGATTCCGGCATCCACAGTAATTTGCTTTTATAAATACATGGGCTTGTGGGCATGACGTGGAGTCCAACAGGTTTATTTGGTAGCAGAAAGCCAGTGGCTTTTTGCTACGACATAAACCTGTCAGACTTTAACCTGGTGTTGTGAGACTTCTCACTGCGATGGTGGGGACAGGGCCTGGGTGGGATTGTGGTCGGTGCAGACTCGATGGGCCAAATGGCCTCCTTCTGCCCTGTAGGGATTCCATGATTCCGTGACGCTGTTTTCTCCAAGCATAGTTGGAATTGTTCAAATGCTTGCCTGTCGCATCTATTACTGCCCAGTTCAGTACCCCCCTCTCCCAAACAGGCACGCACAAATGAAGAAGTTTATAAAAGGCCAAAGTCTATTTTTCATAGCTTCTTTCTTCAATAAATGCACTTTGGAGGGTAAGGATTAAAATATCTTCCAACCAGAATTTTCCAATCCCGCCCACCACAGGTGGCAGAACGTGCAAAGATTGGGCGGGGTTTACTGTGAGTGCAGTTGGAAAATCCCACCCACTAGCTCTTCGTGCCCCCGTTATTCGTTGCTGATATCAAGTCGATATCGGAAATTAGTTCTCATTAGAGCTGGTTATATTTGAGCAGCATTGTATCTGCTGAAAGGTGCAATGAACATAAGAACATAAGAAATAGGAGCAGGAGTAGGCCATCTAGCCCTTCGAGCCTGCCCCGCCGTTCAATAAGATCGTGGCTGATCTGTCGTGGCTCAGTTGCACATTCCTGCCCTCTCCCCATAACCCTTAATCCCCTTGCATTTATTATTCATAGAATTACAAAATCTGTGCAGTACAGAAGGAGGCCATTTGGCCCGTCGAGCCTGTATCAACCACAATCCCACCCAGGTCCTATTGCTGTAACCCTTATTTACCCTGTTAATCCCCCTGACACTAGGGTTAATTTAGCATAGCCAATCAACCTAACCCGCATATCTTTGGACTGTGGGAGGAAACCCACGCAGACATGGGGAGAACATACAGAGTCCACACAGACAGCGTGCTGAGGCCAGAATTGAACCTGGAACCCTGGTGCTGTGAGGCAGCAGTGCTAACCGCTATGCCCCCTGTGCTGCCCACATTGTCACATTTGATTTTGTTATTGTCATATGTGTTAGTGTATGGCGAAAAGTATCGTTTGTTGTATGCTGTACAGGTATACGTTCATGGAGAAGGGAAGGAGTTAAAGTTTATTTATTAGTCACAAGTAGGCTTACATTCGCATAGTAATGAAGTTACTATGAAAATCCCGAGAGTGCAGAATGTAGTGTTACAGTCATAGCTAGGGTTTAGAGAAAGTTCAACTTAATCAAGGTAGGTCATTTGAAAGTCTGACGACAGCAAAGAAAGTGATACGTGACCTCAGACTTTTGTATCTTTTTCGCGATGGAAAAACGTGGAAGAGAGAATGGCCGGGGTGCATGGGGTCCTTAATTATGCTGGCTGGCAGGCTGGTTTGTGCGATGGACTTATTGGGATAGAGTGATACAGGCAAAACAATCATAGAATCCCAGCAGTGCAGAAGGAGGCCATTTGGCCCTTTGAGCTGCACTGCCCACCCAGACCCTATCCCCCTCACCCCGTATATTTACCCTGCTAATCCCCTTGTAACTAAGGGTCAATCTAGCATGACAGTTAACCTGACCTGTGCGTCTTTGGAGTGTGGGAGGAAACTGGAGCACCCAGAGGAAACCCACGCAGATGGGGGAAAACCCACACAGACAGGTGGAAAAGCAGACTCCACACAGTCACCCAAGGCCAGAATTGAATGCAGGTCCTTGGAGCTGTGAGACAGCAGCGTTAATCACTGTGCCACCCGAACAGTAGTGGTACTGGTGTTTAAAATGTGGAAAGAATTGTCAAACTGTGCTTGGTTTCTGCCATTGGAACAGTATCTAATCAACCATTCAACCTAATGTAAGTGAATGATTTGATTTGATTTATTATTGTCACATGTATTGGTATACAATGAAAAGTATTATTTCTTGCATGCTACAGAGACAAAACGACATCACATGGGGGAAAATGGGAGGGTGCAGAATATGGTTTTGCAGTTACGGTGATGAGACAGATCAGCTTAACATGTGCTGTGACCTTTCAGAAGTCTGATGACAGCAGGCAAAAAGCTGTTCTTGAGTCGGTTGGTATGTGTCCTCAGACCTTTGTATCTTTTTCCCGACGGGAGAAGTTGGAATGAAAGGCTTGACGTATGAGGAGTGTTTGAGGACTCTGGGTCTGTACTCGATAGAGTTTAGAAGGATGAGGGGAGATCTTGCTGAAACTTACAGAATACTGAAAGGCCTGGATAGACATGGGGAAGCTGTTCCCAATAGTATGAGAGTCTCAGAATGAAGGGATGACCCTTTAGAATTTCTTCAGCCAGAGGGTGGTGAACTGTGGAACTCATTGCCACAGAAGGCTATGGAGGACAGGTCATTGAGTGTATTTAAGACAGAGATAGATAGGTTCTTGATTGGTTAGGGGATCAAATGTTGTGGGGAAAAGGCGGGAGAATGGGGTTGCGAAACATATTAACCATGATTGAATGGCAGAGCAGTTTCAATGGGCTGAATGGCCTAATTCTGCTCCTATATTTTATGATCTTATGGAAGAGAGTACATAAGGGCGTGTAGGGTCCTTGATTATATTGGCTGTTTTTCTGAAGTAGGGGGAATGTGTCCACAGAGTCAATGGATGGGAGGCTGATTTGCGTGATGGATTTGGCTACAGTCACGGCCCTTTGTAGTTTCTTGCGGTCTTGGGCAGAGCAGGAGCCCATACCAAGCTGTGACACAACCAGAAAGAATGCTTTCTATCGTGCATCAATAAAGGTTGCTTTGGTAACACAGCATCCAGCCCTCTTTTCTCAGTCAGGAAGAGAAAAAAAAGACTTGGATTAACCTAAAATAAATGTTTAGCTTCACTAGTTCCCAAGTTTTTCACATCCAATCAAGAGCTTTAGAATCAGAGAATCCTACAGTGCAGAATGAGGTAATTCGGCCCATCGGGTCCGCACTGACCACAATCCCACCCAGATCCTATCCCTATAACCCCTGGCTAGTCCCCCAGACTCTAAGGTGCAATTTAGCATGGCCAAAACCTCTGAACCAACACATCTTTGAACTGTGGGAGGAAACTGGAGCACCCAGAGAAAACCCGCACAGACATGGGGAAAATGTGCAGACTGCACAGACAATGACCCGAGCCAGAAATTGAACCCTGGTCTCTGGCACAGTGAGGCAGCAGTGCCAACCACTGTGCCACCCTTTAGAAGTGTGTGTCACTCTTGTACTGTGCTAATATATGCACACAATGAGCTCCCACACTGATAATGATAGAATGATCTGACTGCAGTGATATTGGGTGTGCGATCGCTACAGACCAAGACACAGGAGAAGTTGGAACATCACCACCCCCACCCCACCCAATCCCCGCACTGCCACTCTACTTTGAAATAATGCAGTGGGATATCTTATGCCCAGTTGAGATTGTGTTAATGTTTACCTGAATGACTCCTTCAGTGTAACGTTGGTGTACCAGCTGAAATTTTGTGTTCAAGTCTCTGAAGTGGGAATTTAATGGCCGGCACAGTGGTTAGCACTGCTGCCTCACAGCACCAGGGACCTGGGTTCGATCCCCGGCTTGGGTCACTCTCTGTGCGGTGTTTGCACATTCTACCTCTGTCTATGTGGGTTTCCTCCGGGTGCTCTGGTTTCCTCCCACAGTCCAAAGACGTGCTGACCGTGCTAAATTCTCCCTCGGTGTATACAAACAGGCACCGGAGTGTGGCGACTAGGGGATTTGCACAGTAACTTCATTGCAGCATTAAAGTAAGCCTACTCATGACAATAATAGGTGGCACAGTGGTTAGCACTGCTGCCTCACAGCGCCAGGATCCGTGTTTGATTCCCAGCTTGAGTCACTGTCTATGCTGCGTCTGCATGTTCTCCCTGTGTCTGTGTGGGTTTTTTCCAGATTGCCCTGGTTTCCTCCCACAGTCTGAAAGACAGGCTGGTTAGGTGCATTGGCCATGATAAATTCTCCTGCAGTGTACCCGAACAGGCACCGAGTGTGGTGACTAAGGGATTTTCACAATAACTTCATTGCAGAGTTAATGTAAGCTTACTTGTGACACTAATAAATAAACTTTAACTTTAACGATGTGCCACCATATCATGAGTGCTCCTGCCAGCATCTTCATTATCAAACTGGGATGGTGGCCCAGTGGTTAGCACTGCTGTCTCACAGGACCAGGGACCCAGGTTCGATTCCCGGCTTGGGTCACTGACTGTGTGGAGTTTGCTCACTCTCCCCCGTGTCTGCATGGTGACGAGGGAATTTTCACAGTAGCTTCATTGCAGTGTTAATGTCAGCCTACTGGTGACACTAATAAATAACCTAGAACTAAACTGGAAGGCCATATGCAGTGGAGTTTCCCAGGGGTCAAATGAGGATGTTGGTATTCAGTGAGCTAGCAAGGACATGATGGGCTAGATGGCCTCTTTCTGTGCAGTTACTATCCGACGATTGAATCACTACGTAACTAAGTCATGGCAAATGCCTGGTTAACCTGGTTTTATACGCGCAGAGAGTCTTGGAATCCAATCTCCACGACATGGGGTCAGTCAGAGGTTAATTGTTTTTTTGCAAGAGGGACGTTGTAAAATTGACAGCTGCTTCCAAATCTTTAGCTCCGGGTTAAGAAAAGTCAGCACGATATTTTAAAAATACTTTTGACATTTGGAACTCCAGTCGCACACTCGTAGCTGCGTGGGTATGTGGATACCTTTCCTCAGTGTGTTAAATTTTTGGTCGCAATTTAATGCCGACTTTTCCCGTCTGCAAATTCGTAAGCCCACATTTCCAATCAAATTTCCCCATGTCAACTTTCAGTGTCACAGCTTGTTGATGAACCAGTTACATCACACTTTTCCTTTCCAAAGGAATCATAGAATCCCTACAGTGCAGAAGGTGGCCATTCGGCCCATCAAATTCTCATCAACTCTCTGGCAGGACGTCTTTAGTAAGAAGTCTCACAACACCAGCATCAGGACATCTTTACCCAGTCCCTATCCCAGTAACTCCACATTGGGGGCACAGTGATCAGCATTAATGCCTCACAGCACCAGGGACCTGGGTTTGATTCCTGGTTTGGGTCGCTGTCTGTCTGGAGTTTGCACATTCTCCCTGTGTCTGCGTGGGTTTCCTCTGGGTGCTGCTCCGGTTTCCTCCCACAGTCCAAAAGACGTGCTGGTTAGGTACATTGGTCACACTAAATTCTCCCTCAGTGTACCCGAACAGGCAGTGGAGTGTGGCGACTGGGGAATTTTCACAGTAACTTCATTGCAGTGTTAATGTAAGCCTACTTGTGGCACTAATAAATAAAATTAAACTTACTTCTCTTTATTTACCCAGCTAATTCCCTGAACCTGTATATCTTTGGACACTAAGATGCAATTTAGCATGGCCAATCCACCTAACCCGCGCATCTTTGTGATTGTGGGAGGAAACCAAAACACCTGGACGAAACCCACGCAGATATGGGGGGAACGTGCAAATTCCACACGGTCAGTCACACAAGGCCTGAATCGAATCCAGCCCCTGGTGCTGTGAGGCAGCAGTGCTAACCACTGTTCCACTGTGCCACGCCTTATATACTTATGCCCCTACATAGAGGTGAGACTCCCTGATTGGGCAGGCAATTGTGATCTCAATCAGGTAGCTTTTTTGCATACCAACCAAATAAACAAACTCAAATTAACTTGGGGACAAATTAAAAAGGGCAGCTCCCCAAAAGGAGGGGGAACAGCCTGAACAAAAAATCAAATCACAATGGAAACTTAAAACGTTAAATCAAAATGTAATTATAATGCACCTGCGGTGCCCAGTGGGCACGAAAGGTGTCAACTGCGCCCGTGGACACCGCATGTTCCCTCTCCAGAGACACCTGGCTGCGAATATAGCTGCAGTAGAGGGACAGATAGTCAGGAAACCTCAATCAGGGAGCTCATACTCCAAGAAGCCAACCTCATGAGCTGCGTTAAGGTCATTACAGGGAAGCCAATGGGAACAGGAGCACTCAGAGGAAATCCACATAGACATGGGGAGAATATGCAGACTCCGCAGAGGATGTGGATCCGAGGCTGGAGTCAGTGGTATAATCACTGGACTGGATTACCAGTCCAGTGATTATAACATTGCATCCCCTTATTTGTTATTTGTAAGTATATAGGCCTGGCTTTGCTTGGGACAAGGTTGCTGTCGTCTCAAGGAATGTCGAATTCTATTTGCTTGTTGTTGCCTCTGCTGTTTCTTCATTTGATTTCTCTGCTTCTGACAAGAGCACTCATGGCATGCTGGCACGTTGTTAAAATTTACTTGTTCGTGGCACACTAAGTGGGCTTACATTAATACCAATGAAGTTACTGTGAAAATCCCCTAGTCGCCACACTCTGGCGACTGTTCAGGGACACAGAGAGAATTTAGCAATGTCAGTGCACCTAACCAGCACATCTTTGGACTGTGGGAGGAAACTGGAGCACCTGGAGGAAATCCACGCAGGCACAGGGAGAATGTGCAGACTCCACACAGACAGTGACCCAAGCCAGGAATTGAACTTGGGTCCCTGGCGCTGTGAGGCAGCAGTGCTAACCGCTGTGCTGCCCTAAAGTTAGGTTTATATATTTAGTTTATTGGTTTAATTTACTGTTTTATTGTCACAGATTAGTTTACATACTTATTGTCACAAGTATGCTTACATTAACACTGCAATGAAAATCCCCTAGTTGCCACACTCTGGTGCCTGTTCGGGTACACTGAGGGAGAATTTAGCATGGCCAATGCACCCTAACCAGCACATCTTTCGCACTGTGGACTCTCCTATACAAATTGACAGAGCTCCCTTGTTTTGGCTTTTGCGAACCTCTCACCTGTTTTAGCCGCCAAGCTCTGATCACCACACTATCTATTGCCTTTTGCTGCAGTTCGTTGTGATTTAATGGGCCCTGAGCTGATTGCTGGACATCCGACATGCGCTGAAAGAGATGCGAGACTCTTGTCTCTTTAAGATGCATTTTGGATGGCGCTCAATAGGAGGACATGGAGTCCCGAGTCCTGGCTGCCTCTCTGCTAGCTGAGTAAACTGAGGGACTCTGTGCAAAGTACAAAGAGCTACTGTGTGGGGCCAGGTTACACGCATCTGATTTGAGAAATAATGAATAGGAAGGTGTGTGTGTGTGTGTGTGTGTCCGAGGTTGTTTTCACCATTTCGACGTTGACTGAAATGCCACATAGGATTGTCACTCCTAAACCCAGTGAGGAGCTCAGGAGAAACTCTTGTATGCGGAGAGTAGCTGGAATGTGGAGCCTGCTACCCACTGGGACAAATAGCAGGAATTAATTCGAGGGGGAGGAAGAAATAGAAGGATAGGGGTGGCACAGTGGTTAGCACTGCTGCCTCACAGCGCCAGGGACCTGGTTTCGATTCCTGGCCTTGGGTCACTGTCTGGGTGGAGTTTGCACATTCTCCCAGTGTCTGCATGGGTTTCCTCCATGCGCTCCGGTTTTCTCCCACAGTCCGAAATATGTGCTGGTTAGGTGCACTGGCCGTGCTAACTTCTCCCTCAGTGTAACCCGAACCGGTGCCGGAGTGTGGCAACTAGAGGATTTGCACAGTAACTTCATTGCAGTGTTAATGTAAGCCTACTTGCGACACTAATCAATAAACTTTATTTGGGACAAATGAGATTTTATGCCACAATTTCTGAAAGTGATTCGCAGTGCGTTAATTGAAGTTCTCTTTGTGATACCCCCATCATAGATGGACATGCTGATTGCTGTTTCTGTTTTGGCATAAGATTAGGCTGAATTCTAAGATCTCCGATGCCAGGAAGCTATTGTATCTTTAAGTTCTATATTGTTGCTAGGCATTGTATCCCCATTTGCTACTCTAGAATCACAACAGTGCAGAAGGAGGCCATTCAGCCCATCGAGTCTGCACTGACCATAATCCCACCTATGCCCTAACCCTGTAGCTCCATGCATTTACCCTGCTAAACCGCCCCCCCCCACTTCCCCCGACACTAAGGAATAATTTAGCATGGCCAATCCACCTAATCCGCACGTCTTTGGGCTGTGGGAACGAACTGGAGCACCCGGAGGAAACCCACGCAGACACGGGGAGAATGTGCCAACTCCACACAGACAGTGAGCTGAGGCTGGTGTTGAACCCGAGTCCCTGGTGCGGTGAGGTGGCAGTGCTATCTGTAGATGCATGGGGACAAAACGTCACCTACTTGAGCCCCCAGCTGTCTTCCCCTATTTCTTGCTTGGAGCAGCTGGCCAACAGCAGATGTACGTACATTCCTTGACATCTTAATTCCATCCTTATCCCACATCCATGTTTCCGAGTGTAGGTTGGGATTCAGAAATCTGTTTGATAATTTGCCATACCTCTGTGAAAGGAGGCGAATGAGAATGGGCATAGAAAATAGAAGCAGGAGTAGGCCATTTGGCCCTTTGAGCCCACTGCGCCATTCATAGAGACATAGAGATTTGAGAGACAAATCGAGGCCCTTCAGCCCATCATGTCTGCACCAGCCATCAATCACCTGTCCATTCTTATTCCAGCACTTAGTAAATAGCCTTGTTTCAAATGCTTGTCTAAATGTTTCTTAGACATCATGTGGGTGCCCACCATTATAATCCCTTCAGGTAGTGATTTACCTTACGTTAAGTATAATGGCTGGGATTCTCCCAAGGAGAAACTAAATGCCCGACAAGTGGGAAAGCGGGAGATTTTCCCACCTTTTTTTTGGGTGTATTAAGTGGAACGAATTTCCGGCGCAGTGTGCTCTGCAGATCGCCTCAGAGGGATTCATGCTGGAAAAGTGGGGGAAGGCGGGCATATTGGGGGCGTGCGGGGTGGGGGGGGGGTCCATATCCCACTTGAGAGGCTGGAATCAGTGCTCTGAATGGGTCACTGCGCATGCGCCGAACTGTTATTGGGGAGATCAATGCGTGCTTGCTGCCCACCATCGCCTCACCCGCTCACTGCCCTACTGATTGATGGGTGGGGGGGAGCAGGAAGCAATGGCCAGCCCCGATTTCCCCCCCACCCACCCCTCCCCCCCCCCTCACAGGGAAGAGCAGCCCACTGTCTATGGAACTATGGCGATTTTATCTTTTTCTATGTTTCTATGTATGTGGGGATCAAGCTGTTAAGTTGGATCATTCACAGAACCCTACAGCACAGAACATAGAACATAGAACATAGAAGGTGCTCTTCAGCCCATCGAGTCCGCACTGACGCATTAAATGCCCTGACCTGCCCACCCAATCCCATTTGCCAGCGCTTGGCCCATAGCCCTGAATGTTTTGGCGTGCCAAGTGCTCATCCAGATACTTTTTAAAGGATGTGAGGCATCCCGCCTCCTCCACCCTCCCAGGCAGCCCACTCCAGACCCTCACCACCCTCTGGATTAAAAAGATTTTTCCTCAAATCCCCCCCCCCCAAACCTCTCATTCCTCACTTTTAACTTGTATTCCCTTGTAACTGACCCTTCAACTAAGGGGAACAGCTGCTCCCTGTCCACTCTATCCATGCCCCTCTTGAACACCATGATCAGATCGCCCCCTTAGTCTTCTCTGCTCCAGAGAAAGCAGCCCAAGCCTATCCAATCTCTCTTTATAACTTTAATGTTCCATCCCGGGCAGCATCCTGGTGAATCTCCTCTGCACCCCCTCCAGTGCGTTCACGTTCTTCCTATAATGTGGCGACCAGAACTGCACACAGTACCCCAGCTGTGGCCTCACCAAAATTCTACACAAGTCCATCATGACCTCAATGCTTTTGTAATCTATACCCTGATTGATAGTCACAATCAAAGTGAATGGCAGTGCAGGCTCGAATGGACTCCTCCTCCTCCTATTTTCCACGTTTCTATGTATTCAGGACTTAAATTTGCCAAGAATTGAGCCCGTACCCTAAAACAAGAGTCAGGTGCGTGATTCTGGGTTCCTCGGATCAGGAGGATCACAAAATTCACAACACGTCTCAGTTGCAACTCTGGAGAACTTGCAAGTAAAGTTTGTTTATTAGTGTCAAAAGTGGGCTTATGTTAACACTGCAATGAAGTTACTGCGAAAATCCCCCCAGTCACCACACTCCGACGCCTGTTCGGGGTACATGGAGGGAGAATTTAGCACGGCCGATGCATCCTAACTAGCACGCCTTTCGGATTGTGGGAGGAAACCGGAGGAAACCCATGCAGACAACGTACGGATTCCACACAGACAGTGACCCGAGCCGGGAGTCGAACCTGGGTCCCTGGCACTGTGAGGCAGCAGTGCTAACCACTGTGCTACCCCACAAACTAAAGTCTGGACTCTAGTTTTTTTGATTTGATTTGGTTTGATTTATTATAGTGACATGCATTATTATAGAGTGAAAAGTATTGTTTCTTGCACGCTATACAGACAAAGCATACCGTTCATAGAGAAGGAAAGGAGAGGGTGCAGAATGTAGTGTTACAGTCATAGCTAGGGTGTAGAGAAAGATCAACTTAATGCGAGGTAGGTCCATGCAAAAGTCTGGCAGCCGCAGGGAAGAAGCTGTTCTTGAGTCTTAACTTGCACAAGTTAATGGTGAAAGACCTCAGTGACATTATTTGTACCTCTTGGTGGAACAAAGCCCCCTTCTCTGCACTCCAGTAAATAACATTTTTGGATCCTGGCCCATGACTGCTAGATTGGTATCTGCGTTCAGATGAACAAGAAGAAAAGCACTGATTTTCCACACATGGTTTACAGTTGAAATATCTAATGTGTAATCTTGTGACTGACGCGTAATGATGGAAAGTTCCATTATGCGCTCTGGTTGTTTACTCCAGCAGATTGTCAGTAAGCAACAAGCCTGACCCGGAATTAATGGCTGGATAGCATGACTATTGACTGAATATTGTTTCAGAAAAGAAAAGGCAAAAGTGGTCTGAAATTGAGATAATTTGTTGTACCCCATCATTAGGACCGAGCTGTTTCAGCAACACTCCTCCCTCCCTGGCTTTTATCTGCAAAGAGCCGCGGGGCACTTAAAGACAATATGTGGAATGTGGGTAATTACTACTGAGAAGCAATTTCAGTTGCGTTTTACAAAACGATCTTTAGAAAAAGAAAAAAAACAAATTGTTAATTTTTCTTCTTTGTTCATGGGATAGTAAAGGGCAGGCCATTTAGGACTGAGATGGGGAGGAATTTCTTCACTCGGAGAATGGTGAGAGGAATTCTCAATGCCAGAGGAAGCTTAGCCATTGAGTGTGTGCAAGACAAACGATCGATCGATTTCTGAGGGCCACATAGAAAAAAAAGTAGGTGATTTAGTTGAATGAAGGAGCAGGCTCGACGGGCTGAATGGCCTATTCCTATGTTCCTTTATTCCTACGGTTTTAGCAGCTTTGAGAGCCTAAATGGCCACCTCCCATTACTAGGACCAATATTGAGTCTTAGAATACATTGAGTGTTGCACATACATTGCTACATGACAGCAATAGGTCAGGTTTCCTGATTGGGGCTTATCAGGAACTAAATTAAAAAACAGGTACTTGAGGGTTATAACCGAAGGAAAGATGTGCTGGCCTCGGAGAGGGTCCAGAGGAGGTTCGCAGGAATGAAATGCTTGACATATGAGGAGCATCTGGGTCTGTACTCGATGGAGTTTAGAAGGATGAGGGGGGAATCTCATTGAAACTTACGGAGTGTTGAAAGGCCTGGACAGAGTGGACGTGGGGAAGATGTTTCCATTAGTCGGAGAGACTGGGATCCGAGGGCACGGCCTCAGAGTAAAGGGACAACCCTTTACATCTGAGGTGAGGCAGAATTTCTTCAGCCAGAGGGTGGTGAATCTGTGGAACTCATTGCCACAGAAGGCTGCGGAGGCCAGGTCATTGAGTATACTTAAGACATAGATAGATAGGCTGTTGATTGGTAAGGGAAAGGTTACGGGTGGAAAAAGTGGGAGAATGGGGATGAGAAACTTATCAGCCATGATTGAATGGTGGAGCAGATTTGAAGGGCCGAATGGCCTAATTCTGCTCCTATATCTTGTGGCCTTAAGTGTAATGGTTGATATATAAGCAAAGAAGCTCACAAAAATCTGCTTCAAATAACTTAGGGCCATCATCCACACTTGTTGCTGATTTTCCTCATCAACATTTTTCAGATTCCACCCCATCTTTGCAGGGAATCTGCTGACTGCTAAATTCATGTTGTCTTGACCTGCTGCACGCCTGAGGGCAATGGAATCATTTGTTTCAAATCTTCAGAAACACTTCTCGAGCCTTGGTCTCTTTCAACAGCAAAGACATTTTGATCCTGGTTTGCTTTTTTTTTGTATGGGTGGCCAGTGTACTTTTGAATTGTTCTGTGTTTGACTGATTGTGTGAGTGTTTACTGTTGACGCTCACTGTACTCAACTTGAGTAAGCCTGGATGTGGACTCAGAGAAAAGTAACAAGCTGTAGAAAGAGCGTGTAGAATGTGAATGAACTTGTTACACACAGGGGAGGGGAGGGATTTTACGATTTCGCTCGGGCGAGATTCCTAAAATCCTGCCCCAGGATTTCCGTTCTGTGAGCTTCGCCCACCCCGACCTGTACAATAGGTGGACAACTCGACTGTTCACACAAACTCAAGATCTTCCTTGGGGAGGTGATCGTTGAATCATAGAATCCCTACAGTGCAGAATGAGGACATTCAGCCCATCGAGTCTGCACCGACAACAATTCCACCCAGATCCTATCCCCACAACCCCATATATTTATCCAGCCAATCCCCCTAACACTAAGAGGCAATTTAGCATGGCCAATCCACCTAACTTGCACATCTTTGGACTGTGGGAGGAAACCGGAGCACCTAGAGGAAACCCACACAGACACGGGGAGAATGTGTGGACTCCACACAGTCACCTGGTGGCCCAGTGGTTAGCACCTGTGCTTCACAGCGCTAGGGACTCTTGTTCGATTCCCAGCTTGGGTCACCGTCTGTGAAGAGTCTGCACGTACTCCCCATGTCTGCGTGGGTTTCCTCCCACAGTGCAAAAGACGTGCTGGTTAGGATGCATTAGCCGTGCTAAATTCTCCCTCAGTATACCCAAACAGGACCGGAGTGTGGCGACTGGGGGATTTTCACAGTAACTTCACTGCGGTGTTAACGTAAGCCTACTTGTGACACTGATAAATAAACTTTAAACTCCAGCTGGGAATCGAACCTGGGTCCCTGGCGCTGTGAGGCAGCAGTACTAACCACTGTGCCACCCTTAAGATCAGACAGAGCCTTGAGCCGAATAAGGGTTGGAGGGCAGAGGGTTATTGTAGGCGGGAAGCTGATGTATGTAATGCTGCATTCTGTAAATAAACCAAAGCTCACCAGCTGGCTTGGGATGCGTTTAACAGCAAGGCGTGTGCTTTGTGTATCATTCCAGCCATTGATACGAAATTTAGCATGAAAACTCATTTGGCTACAAATGCCATTTAAATCAGGCTTATAATTATGAACACACACATGATAGTCAAGTGACAATTAAACATTTTCTGCTGCTTACCAAATGAAATGTTTTTTTTGGAAAAAGAATTCCCCTCGAGTTGACAAGACCTTGGGTTTCTCTTAGCTTAATATGTTATCTTATGTTTAGAATGTATAATCAGAATAGCATATTAAACTTCACCAGGTATGTAATTAGTAATATCGCAAGTTTGTTTCACTCTCTCACCCACAAATGCAGAGCTCTCTCTCTGTTTAAATAAAAGACAGTGAAAGTATTCCCTGAATAAAACATTTGAAACGCGTTCTCCCACTTTCCTTTAAATTATTTTGGGTCAGTTGAGGGGTGGCCTGGCAGCCTCTCAGTGCCAAGGACCTGGGTTCGATTCCTGGCTTAGGTCACTGTCTGTGTGGAGTGTGCACGTTCTCCTCGTGTCTGCGTGGGTTTCCTCCGTGTGCTCCAGTTTCCTCCCACAGTCTGAAAGAGGTGCTGGTTAGGGTGCGTTGTCCCGAACAAGCGCCGGACTGTGGCACTAGGGGAATTTCACAGTAACTTCATAGCAGTGTTAATGTAAGCCTTACTTGTGAGTAATAAATAAACTTTACTTACCTTAATTCATTTTTGAATACAGAGAAAGTCATTAAAGGAACGAGCTGTGTTCTAACTGCTTGACTCGCTGGTGAGACCACATTTAGAATATTGTGAGCAATTTTGGGCCCCTTCCCTAAGGAAGGAGATGCCGGCCTTGGAGAGGGTCCAGAGGAGGTTCACAAGAATGATCCTGGGAATGAAAAATTGACATATGAGGAATGTTTGAGGACTTTGGCTCTGTACTTGGAGTTTAGAAAGGTGAGGGGGGGGGGTGAATTTCATTCAAACTTACAGAATACTGAAAGGCCTGGATAGAGTGGACGTGGGGAAGATGTTTCTATTAATGGGGAAGACTAGGATCTGATGGTACAGCCTCAGAGTAAAGGGACAACCCTTTAGAACTGAGATGAGGAGGAATTTCTTCAGCCAGAGGGTGGTGAATCTGTGGAATTCATTGCCACAGAAGACTATGGATGCCAGGTCATTGAGTGTATTTAAGACAGAGACAGATAAGTTCTTGATTGATGAGGGGATCAAAGCTTAAGGGGAAAAGTGGGAGAGTGGAGTTGAGAAACTTATCAGCTATGATCGAATGGTGGAGCAGACTTGATGGGCTGAACAGCCTAATTTTGCCCCTTCAAGAGTCATAGGGTCAAAGTGCATTCAGCCCATCAAATCTATACCCGCTTCCCTTAAAGCAATTAGAATCATAGAATCATAGAACCCTACAGTGAAGAAAGAGGCCCTTTGGCCCATCGAGTCTGCACCAACCACAATCCCACCCAAGCCAGACTCCCATCTCCCTATATATTTTTCCTGCTAATCCCGCTAACCTATGCATCTCAGGACACTAAGGAGCAATTTAGCATGGCCAATCAACTTAACCCACACATCTTTGGACTGTGGGAGGAAATCCATGCAGACACGAGGAGAATGTGCAAACTCCACACTGTGACCCGAGCTGGGAATCGAACCAATTAGCCCCATTCTCCCAGTATATCTCCTAATATTTCAATATTAAGTGAGGAAATGACTTTATATTCAAGCAGAATTCAACAACATTATCTCTGCTACAGTGGCACAATGGTTAGCGCTGCTGCCTCACTGCAACCCAGGTTTGATTCTGGCCTTGGGTCACTGCGTGTGTGGAGTTTGCACATTCTCCCCGTGTCCATGTGGGTTTTCTCCGGGTGCTCCTGTTTCCTCCCACAGTCCAAATGACATGTTGGTTTGGTGGATAGTACCCGAACAGGCACTGGAGTGTGGCGACTACGGGACTCTGCACAGACAGTGACCCAAGCCGGGAATCAAACCCAGGTCCCTGGCACTGAGAGTCAGCAGTGCTAATCACTGTGCCACTGTGGACGTGGGAATTTTTAAAATGAAACTAAAAAATGGCATAAAAATGTGAAAGATGCAACAAAATGAAATATTTCTTTTAGCGAAACTGGAAGATTTTTAATATTGTTATGGTTCAGGTTAGAAACTCCAGAGTGTTTTATCAAGCCTGTTTGAACCATAACTTTTGCATCCTGAATTTGGCTAGGATACACATTATGTTCCATTTCAGGTGTGATTCAAATGACCCATTAGGGAGCTTTTATCAAACAAAGTTTATTTAAGGATATAGTTAACATGTATAGAAAGAAAATTAGCAAGAGCTTCAAACAATTACAAACAAGGAACAAAACAACCATTATCACGTATAACCCTTAACAAAGACATCTAATGTGTTCCAATCAAACCAAACACTTGCCATTGACAAAACCCTTTCAGCAGGTTCAATACAGCAAAGTCTACTGCTCATGTGGTAATAGAAATTGAATCCTTTGGTTGAAGCCTGCAGTTCTCTGCATTCATTCCGAACATTTTGTTTCAAAAACACCAGAGACACTCTGGTCCAGCCCCCAACAACAGCAGATTTTCATCCTTCAGGAAAAGATAATCTAGTTTTCAAATTTTCAAAACAACAGGGAGAGAGGGAAATTACTTCTTTCCAGCTTGCAGTCACTTCTAAAATTAAAACTCAAACCCGCAGCTCTAAACTGAAAATGAAAAAACACTTAAACACATGACGGTCCTCCTAACAATGTAGGATCGTAAAAATAATCCCAGACTAAAGACAAACAATCCAATTTAAGCCACTTAAGTCACAGTAAAAAGACTTATTGCAGCCAGCCCGGCAGCAATTACATCACTGAAGCTGTGAGGGCCGCAGGAGTCATGTTTTAAGAAGAACTTTCTTAAAGGGACACTAATGTCACAATATAAATGGATTGTCCTGTTTTAAACCACCCCAGATTAATATCCCATTGCTTTACTCTGATCAGGCCCTGAGGAAATGCCTGGAATTTTCAGCAATTTGCTTACCACACGTGGGTGAGAGGTGGGTAGCCTTATGGCAGGGTTGGTGAGCCATTGTAGCTTGGTTCATGCTGTCGGGATTGGAAAATCCTTCTGGCATGAAGGGCTGGAAAATTATCCCTGGGTATCTCAATTGCCAAACGAGATTCTCTGGTCATTATTACATTGCTGTCTTTGAGAGCTTGCAATGTGCATGTTGGCTGTGGGAGAGAATAGATGGACCTGGAATACCATGTTCAGTTTGGAGTGTCACATCTCAGGAAATTTATTTTTTATATATATATATCAGCCTTGGAGGGAGTGCTGGGTGGCTTTACCAGAATTCCACCTGAACTTCAAGAGTTAAATCACAAACTGAGATTACAGGAGCTTGGATTTAACTTGCTAGAATTTAGAAATGTATTAGTCATTTGATTGATATAAAGGGGAACGGATAGAGTTGAGGTAAACCATCTCTGGTATTAAACAATGTAGCTCTAGGAGACGTAGGGTGGGATTCTCTAGCTGTGATCTCCCCAGGGCTGTGGATTCCAGCCGAGGTCAGTGGACCGGTGGCATAGTGGTTAGCAGTGCTGCCTCACAGCTCCAGGGACCTGGGTTCAATTCCAGCCTTGGGTCTCTGTCTGTGTGGAGTTTACACATTCTCCTGTGTGTGTGTGTGTGTGTGTGTGTGTGTGTTTTCCGGGTCCTCCAGTTTCCTCCCACAGTCCAAAAGACGTGCTGGTTAGGTTGATTGACTATGTTACATTGGCCATAGTATCCTGGGATGTATAGAATAGAGGGATTAGCTGGGTAAATGTATGGGGTTGTGGAGATGGGGCTTCAGGTGGGATTGTTATTGGTGCAGACTCAATGGGCTGAATGGCTCCTTCTGCACTGTAGGGTTTCTGTGATTCTATGACCTTTACATGGTCCTTCCCCCCACCTACAATAATCCCCATAGTGGGTGAGGTGGTACGATTCCAGCCATAGGGTAGGATTTTTCACCCCAAGGCTGGGAATTCCTGCCTGGAGTTAATGGACCTTTGCACAGTCCAACCCCTCCCCACGCGCTACGATTCCCGTGGTGGGTGGGATGGGAAAATTCCAGGCACAGTCTGAAAGACTTGAATCCAATCTTTCGAGCTAAAAGTTTCACTGCCCGCAAAGGCTAGTTAGAACATTCTAGCATAAATGTCAGTCGAAGCTAAGTCAGATCGTTCATTTAAATCTGGATTTGATGGATTGCTTTTATTATTAAGCGATCACAGGCAACAGGGCATGATGGGCAGTTGGAGTTGGGTCAATACTGTATGACCTCGTGACCCTTTGACAAGTCAGCCATGATCTCATTAAGTGAATCAGACCTGAGGGGTGAAATAATTATCTCCTCCTATCTTCCTGTGGTCAGACGCGTTGTTCTTTACTATCCAAGAGCAATGTTACTTGTCACTCACTCCTTGCCCTGAAGTGATGAATCAGATACTAAGCCAAGCATAAAATATCGCAGCCACTGCTTCCCAGGGCAGTTAGAAAAATCAGAGGAATCAAAACACCTCTGGGTGCTTTTCCTGTACAGTGTTGAGTACGGTGGCACAGTGGTTAGCACTGCCGCCCGGGTTCAATTCTGGCCTTGGGTCACTGTCCGTGTGGAGTCTGCACATTCTCCCTGTGTCTGCGTGAGTTTCCTCTGGGTGCTCCCGTTTCCTCCCACAGTCCAAAAGACGTGCTGGTTAGGTGCATCAGTTGTGCTAAATTCTCCCTCGGTGTACCCAGACAGGCACCGGAGTGTGGTGACTAGGGGATTTTGCAGTAGCTTCATTGCAGTGTTAATGTAAGCCTACTTGTGATTACTAAATAAAATTCAGCATTGTTGTAACTTTAATGCCAGTGCAAACTTCAGACGCAAGATTCACTCAGTGTTGCTGAGTAATATTTAGTGCAGATTGTATTCATGGAATCATAGAGTCCTTACAGTGAAGAAGGAGGCCGTTCAGCCCATCGATCTGCACTGACAACAATCCCACCCAACCCTGTCCTTGTAATCCCATGTGTTTACACTGCAAATGCCACTGACACTAGGGTCCATTTAGCACGGCCAGTCCACCTAACCCGCACATGTTAGGACTGTGGGAGGAAACCAGAGCACCTGGAGGAAACCCACGCAGACATGGGGAGAATGTACAAACTCCACACAGACAGTGACCCAAGGCCGGAATCAAACCCAGGTCCCTGGCACTGTGAGGCAGCAGTGCTCTTAAATGACCCACGGCATGGTCTGCTCACAATGTATTAATTTCACAGTAACTTCATTGCCATATTACTGTAAGGCTACTTGTGACACTAATAAATAAACTTTAAATGTTCCTTCAGTGTACCGGAGTGTGGCAACTAGGGGATTCTCACAGTAACTTCATTGCAGTGTTAATGTAAGTTGATTTGTGGCACTAATGAACAAACTTAAACTTGAAGATGAAGCGGGAATGTGACCTGGGATTGGCTCCTATCTCCCGATTCCCACCACCGGAAGCAAAATCCGTCCCATAGCTCTTGACTAGATAGATAGAGGTGGAGAGACTCTTCCCGCTCAAAAAAGACAGTAGGACTAGGGGGCACAGCCTCAAGATAAAGGGGAGGCGGTTTAGAACGGAGTTGAGGAGGAACTTCTTCACTCAAAGGGTGGTGAATCTCTGGAATTCTCTGCCCGTTGAAGTGGTGGAGGCTGCCTCGCTAAATATTTTTAAGAAGCGGGTTGATGGGTTCTTGATAAGAGAGGGGATTAAGGGTTATGGGGAGAGGGCGGGAAAGTGGAACTGAGCCACGACAGATCAGCCATGATCTTATTGAATGGCGGGGCAGGCTCGAAGGGCTAGATGGCCTACTCCTGCTCCTATTTTCTTATGTTCTTATGTTCTTATGACTGGGGAAAGTGGGGGGGGTAATAAATGATTCACCCTTATTGAATGGTACCTAACACATTTTGATGTATGTGATGTGAAATCGGGTGCTCCAGTTCCCTCCCACACTCCAAAGACGTGTGGGTTAGGTTGATCGACCATGCTAAATTACCCCCTAGTGCCAGGGGCAATTGCAGGGTAAACACGTGGTTACGGGGATAGGGTGGAATTGTTGTCAGTGCGGTCTCAGTGGCCCAGGTGTTCTCCTTCTGTGTTGGTGGGATTCTATGAATACAACCTACACTAAATATTGCTCAGGAACACTAAACCAATGTTGTGTCTGAGTTCTGGCAGCACAGTGGTTAGCACTGTTACCTCACAGCACCAGGGACCCCGGTTCAATTCGAGGCTTGGATCGCTGTGTGGAGTTTGCACATTCTCCCTGTGTTTGCATGGGTTTCGCTCCGGTTACCTCCAGCAGTCCAAAGATGTGCGGGTTAGGTGGACTGGCCATGCTGAATTGCTCCTGAGTGTTAGGGGGACTAGCTAGGAGGTAATTATTTTGCTCCCTCAAGTCTGATCCACACATTCAGTGAGATCATGGTTGACTTCATCGCTCAGAACATTGAATTGAGGAGTTGGGACATCTTGTTGAAGCTATACAAGACATTGGTAAGGCCACACTTGGAATACTGTGTGCAGTTCTGGTCACCCTATTATAGAAAGGATATTATTAAAGTAGAAAGAGTACAGAAAAGACTTACTAGGATGCTACCGGGACTTGATAGATTGAATTATAAAGAGAGGTTGGTTAGACTCGGACTTTTTCCTCTGGAGCACAGGAGGTTGAGAAGTGATCTTGTAGAGGTCTATAAAATAATGAGGGGCATAGATCAGATAGATAGTCATTATCTTTTCCCAAAGGTAGGGGAGTTTAAAACTAGAGGGCCTAGCTTTAAGGTGAAAGGGGAGAGTTACAAAAGTGTCCAGCGGGGCAGTTTTTCCAGAGTGTGATGAGTGCCTAGGACAAGCTGCCAGAGGCAGTAGTAGAGGTGGGTACAATTCTGTCTTTTAAAAAGCATTTAGACAGTTACATGGGTACGGTGGGCATAGAGGGATATGGGCCAAATGCGGGCAATTGGGATTAGCTTAGGGGTTTTAAAAAAAAAAGGCGGCGTGGACAAGTTGGGCCGAAGGGCCTGTTTCCATGCTGTAAACCTCTATGACGCTATGACTTGTCAAAGGGTCGCGAGGTCATAGAGTAGGGTAAATGTATGGGGATGGGGAGGCCGAATGCCTCCTCCTGCACTGTGGGGATTCTATGATTTGTTTTTGCAGTTTACTGTGAGATTCTAGAATGTTCCTCGGCCACAGCGATGCTTGGGGAGAACATTCTGTACCACCCATTGCCTGAAGGTGTCTGGAGAGTGTTATGTCATTACCTCACTGTAGATCCGCCAAGCACTAATCGCTGCCCGAATGGAGTCTTGTTCCTGTGTGTGTGGATGTCACAAAATCTGCACTTTCAGTGACCTATGTTGTAACCAGGGCAGAGGCAGTCAACACACAGCAAGTCTTGTGCTCAAACTTTCCAGCCCGAACTTTTGGAGAGGCCTCTTGTCTTTTGAACCCGCGGATCCCACACACAACTTATCTCACGCGGGGAAGGTTTCCCCTGACCCCTGGAGGTAACTGGGCAGAGCGCCTCGCTATCTTTTTAACCTGCCGGCCCCTCATTATTCAACGCTGACTGGTTGCTTGCTGCAAATGGCATTTACATTCTTGTAGGAAGTCTGGAGATTGTTGCAGACCCCGGAGGATTTAATCATCTGTCTGTATTTAACCAGCCGACCTTCAATTACATTTTCAATCCGACACTTATCCAGCTGTGCTTTTAAAGAGTTGTGTTAATCACCGCGGCATTAACCTTTGCTGCAAGTCTGATCCACTATTTTTCATCCCCGCTCTGGCCCTGTTAGCTGAGACTAGGATCCGAGGGCACAGCCTCAGAGTAAGGGGGACCAAGATGACGAGGCAGGGGCTCGGGGGTTATGGGGAAAAGGCAGGAAAACGGGGATGAGAAAAATACATTCCATGATTGAATGGCAGAGCAGACTCGATGGGCCGAGTGGGCTAATTCTGCTGCTGTGTCTCAGGGTCTTATAGGAGGATTTGAAACCAAAGTAGAAAATGCTGGAAAATCTCAGCAGGTCTGGCAGCATCTGTAAGGAGAGAAAAGAGCAGACGTTTCGAGTCCAGATGACCCTTTGTCAAAGCTAAAAGGCATAGAAGGTGGGAGAGGAGGATTTGATTTGATTTATTATTGTCACATTTATTAGTTTACAGTGAAAAGTATTGTTTCTTGCGCGCTATACAGACAAAGCATACCGTTTATAGAGAAGGAAACAAGAGAGTGCAGAATGTAATGTTACAGTCACAGCTAGAGTGTACAGAAAGATCAACTTAATGCGAGGTAAGTCCATTCAAAAGTCTGACAGCAGCAGGGAAGAAGCTGTTCTTGAGTCGGTTGGTACGTGACCTCAGACTTCTGTATCTTGTTTCCTGACGGAAGAAGATGGAAAAGAGAGTGGTGATCTAGAAACCTAAAAACTTGAAGCTCTCGACCATTTCTACTTTGCCCCTGTTGGTGTAGACAGGGGCATGCCCTCCACTACACTTCCTGAAGTTGATGACTATCTCCTTTGTTTTGTTGCCATTAAGAGAGAAATTATTGTCGCCGCACCAGTTCACCAGATTCTCTATCTCTTTACTGTGTCGAAAGTCTGACAGTATATTTATTTATGTCACAAATAGGCTTACATTAACATCGCAATGAAGTTATTGTGAAAAATCTCTTAGTCGCCACACTCCAGCGCCTATTCGGTTACACTGAGGGAGAATTTTAGCACAGCCAGTGCACCTAACCAACATGTCTTCTGGACTGTAGGAGGAAACTGGAGCATCTGGAGGAAAACCATGCAGACATGGGGGAAAAGGTGCAGACTCCACGTAAACAGTGACTCAAGTGGGAATTGAACCCAGATCCCTGGCACTGTGAGGCAACAATGCTAACCACTGTGCCACTCTATCCTATTCTGTTTTTGTAGCAGTTTCCTCTGGGTCTCTTGTTTCTTCCCGCAGTCTGAAAGATGTGTGGGTTAGGGTGGACTGGCCGAGCTAAATTGTCCCTTAGTGTCCAGAGATGCCTAAAATAGGTGGATTAGTCCTGCTAAATTGTCCCTTAGTCTCCAAAGATGTGCAAGTTTGGGGGTGGATTGGCCATGCTATTTTGCCTCTTAGTGTCCAAAGATGTGTAAGTTAGATAGTAAATGCGCTGGGTTTTGGGTTTAGGATCTGGAATGGAAAGGTGGTGGGCCTAGGTAATATGCTCTGTCAGAGAATTAGTGTGAACTTGATGGGCTGAATGGCCTCTCCCTGCATTCTAGAGATTCCATGATTCAGTTATTGGATTTGTGATACTTTAGTTTTGCTATGCTATGTGGGTTTCCGCCGGGTGCTCCTGTTTTCTCCCACAGTTGGAAAGATGTGCTGGTTAGGTGGATTGCCCATGCTAAATTGCTCCTTGGTATCGGGAGGGGGTTATTGGATAGGGCCTGCGTGGGATTGCTATCGGTGCAGGCTCAATGGGCCAAATGGCTACCTTCTGCACTGCAGGAATTCTACAATTCTATTTTGTCACATTCCTCTGGACTCCTTTTGTAAATATTGGCACATTCTTGAGGATTCACCCTCTTCCAACATACATTGGCACGATCCAAGGGACTTTTCCTTATACATAGCCTGGCTCAATCCTGAGACCTTGTGTCAATATTGACACATTCTTCAGGGCCCCACTTTCCTACCATCAGAAAGCCCAGATATGCAACCTAAAGAGGTAACTTTGCACGGATATATCGAGAGAGCAGAAAGAATGAATCTCGATCAGACAGAAATCGGGCAGTGTGATTCTCTTTAGAATAAAGAACAAAGAAAATTACAGCACAGGAACAGACCCTTCGGCCTCCAAGCCTGCACTTACCATGCTGCCCAACTGAATTAAAGCCCCTTACCCTCCCAGGGACCATATCCCTCCATTCCCATCCTATTTATGAATTTGTCAAGATGCCCCTTAAAAGTCACTACTGCATCTGCTTTCACTACCTCCTCCTCCTCCGAGTTCCAGGCACCCACTACTCTCTGTGTAAAAAATCCGCCTTGTCCTTTAAACCTTGCCCCTCGCACCTTAAACCTGTGCCCCCAAGTAATTGCCTCTTCCACCCTGGGAAAAAGCTTGTAACTATCCGCTCTGTCCATGCCTCTCATAATCTTGTAGACTTTTATCAGGTCTCTCCTCAACCTCCGTCACTCCAGTGAGAACAAACCAAGTTTCTTCAACCTCTCCTCATAGCTAATGCCCTCCATACCAGGTGACATCCTGGTAAATCTTTTCTGTACCCTCTCCAAAGCCTCCACATCCTTCTGGTAGCGTGGCGACCAGAATTGAACACTATATTCCAAGTGCGGCCTAACTAAGGTTCTATAAAGCTGCAACATGACTTGCCAATTTTTAAACTCAATGCCCCGGTCGATGAAGGCAAGCATGCCGTATGCCTTCTTGACTACCTTCTCCACCTGCATTGCCACTTTCAGTGCTCTTCAAAGATGTGCTCTTAGGCTGATTGGTGTAACAAATTGTCCCTAAATTATTCTCCCCTTAATCTAGTTTCCAATGGGGGTACCATAAACATCGACATGGGTCAAGGGTGGAGGAAGAAAAACACATTGTTAAGATGGCAGCGCGGGCTCGTTGGGCCGAAGGGCCTGTTTCCCGTGCTGTGTTGTTCTTTGTTCTTTGTTCTTTGAGAAGGTAGGTTGGGAGACATGAGGGTATAAACTCTTTCATTTGACCAGGAAGATGCAAACTGTGAGATTCTTGGAGTTAACTTTATTTAGAAATTCATGGCAGTTTTGTCTCTATTTTTCTTCCATTTTCCTTTCCTTTAGGTTTGCCTGACTTGGTACCTGACCCGTATTATGTCCAAGCTTCCACCTACGTGCAGAGGTCCCACTTGTATTCCTTACGATGCGCAGCAGAAGAGAAGTGCTTGGCAAGGTATGTCGTCACAGTCTGGAACCATTCATCCACCTCTTTGCGGCGCTTCCCAAAGTTCTGTGTCAGTGAGTCGGAATTCCGGAGATTTATTCCAAAGGCGGCCGGCACAGGACAAGTCCCAATTGCAGTCTTTCGTCCCAGATCTTGGATCTAGATCAGACTCTTTGAGTTACAAGTATGGGTCGGATTCTCTGACCTGGATGATGGCTGGGATTATCCAGTCCCGCTGCAGTGAATAGCCGGGCGCCAAATTCTCCGTTCTCGCTGGTAGCGGGGAGCGCGAGACTGAAGAGGCCTTGGAGTCTGCCACGGAGTGGAGTTCTTCATTCCTTCCTGATGTACAAGTTCCTGCACACACTGCCCAGTCCGGAAGTTGGACAGATACTAGATGGAATGGAATTTTACTCAATTTATAGATTTTTTTTTAAAGTTTATTTATTAGTGTCACAAGTAGGCTTACATTAACACTGCAATGAAGTTACTATGAAAATCCCCTAGTCGCCACACTCCGGCGCCTGTTCGGGTGCAACTGAGGGAGAATTTAGCACGGCCAGTGCACCCGACCAGTACATCTCTTGGACTGGGGAACTGAGGTTCAGTTCTGGCCTTGGCTCATTCCTTGTGTGGCGTCTGCACGTTCTCCCCGTGTCTGCGGAGGTTTCCTCAGGGTGCTCTGGTTTCCTCCCACACTTCAAAGATGTGCGGATTAGTTTATGTTGAAGTTTATTTTGTTAGTGTCACAAGTAGGTTTAAATTAACACTTACTTTTCTAACCAGACCCAGCAACCACAGGCGATAATTTTGGGTAGACAAATGGGCTAGGCGGGGAAGGATGGCTGCTTCTGCTGAAGTTACTGTGAAAATCCCAAATCGCCACACACCAGTGCCTATTCAGGCACACCGAGAGAACTTAGCACCAAACTAGCATGTCTTTTGGACTGTGGGAGTACCTGGAGGAAACCCACGCAGATACAGGGAGAACGTACATACCGTCACCCAAGCCGGGAATTGAACTCAGATCTCTGGTGCTGTGACGCAGCAGTGCTAACCACTGTGCCAGCGTGCTTTGATTCTGCTAAACCTGTCCCTTTAAGTAGGGCAAACAAACTTGCCTTTCCACCTCAAGCCATTTCCAAGTGCTGTACAGCCAAGAGGTACTGCCCCCTGTTCTAATGTAAGAAAATGACAGCCAATTGGATGCACAGAAAACCCCCACAAACAACAACGTGTTAATGGCCAGACAATCTCCTTTTGTAATAACCTAACTGAGGGGGGACCATTGGCCAGGACACTGGGGATGACTCTCTTACATCTGTTCGCAATAGTGTCATGGGATTGCTGATTCTTCTCTGAGCAGATGGGACCCTGGTTTGTTGTCTCATCGGAAAAATGGTACCAAGGGCACTCCCTCTTGAATGGGGCTTACAATGGCTAATCCATCTAACCTGATCATCTTTGGATGCCCAATCCAGCAGAAACAGCCACCCTTCCCTGCCCAGCCCATTTCCCCACCCAAAATTATTGCCTGTGGTTACTGGGTCTGGTTAGAAAAGTAAGTTAGCAGATCAGAGGGAGCATTAGGGTCGGCTTAATAATTCATAGAATCCTGCAGTGCAGAAGGAAGCCATTTGGCCCATCGAGTCTGCACTGACTACAATTCAACCCAGGCCCTCTCCCTATAACCCCATGCATTTAACCTAGCTAGTGAACAAGTTAGCGTGGCTAATGCACTTAACCAGCCTACCTTTAGATCGTGGGAGGAAACCGGAGCACTTGGAGGAAACCCATGCAGACATGGGAAGAACATACAAACTCCATACAGACAGTGACCTGAGACCGGAATTGAGCACTGGTCATTGGCGCTGTGAGGCAGCAGTTCTAACCAATATTAGAGAGCTGAATGATAGCTGTGAAGATAATCCTTTATGGGCATCCTGTTAATGGTTGTTAAATTGTAGTATCTAGGTTTAGGATATACAGGCAAAGGGCATTGATTCATGAACCTGGGGTGGCACAGTGGCACCGCTGCCTCACAGTGCCAGGGACCCAGGTTCGATTCCCAGCTTGAGTCACTGTCTGTGTGGAGTTTGCACGTTCTCCCCCTGTCTGTTTGGGCTTGCTCGGGGTGTTCCCACAGTCCAAAGATGTGCAAGTTAGGCTGATTGGCCATGCTAAATTGTTCCAAGTTATATAGGTTAGGGGGATTGGAGGGGTAAATACGTGGATTACAAGGATGGGGCCTGGCTAAGGCAACAAAGGTGGGGTTGGTGCTGACTCAGTGGGCTGAATAGCCTCCTTCTGCACTGTAAGGATTCTGTGTAAAGAAAGACATTTACCATGACTAATCCACCTAACCTACACTAAGGGGCAATTTAGCATTGCCAATCCACCTAACTTAAGCATCTTTGGACACGAAAGACACTTCAGTATGGAAAATCCACCTGCTTATCTTTGGATATTAAGGGGTAATTTAGCTTGGCCAATCTATTTAAACTGCACATCAGTGGACATTAAGGGAAGAACATGCAAACTCCACACGGACAGTCATCCAAGGCTGGATCCGAACCTGGGTTCCTCTGGATTACTAACCCAGTGGCAATGTTACTACCCTGGCGGGTCCGGTTGTTGGGGAACTTATGAATTGCATCTGTGCCGAGTTTGCTCACAGCTTCTGTGGCGCACCCTCTCCCTGCAGACTAACCTTTCCTTTCGTCTCCTTCAGCACCGCCTATACGTCCGATGCCACGGATTATGACATCAGGGTCCTCCTGCGGTTTCCCCAGAGAGTGAAGAACCAAGGGGTCGCCGACTTCCTCCCGAACAGACCTCGCCACACCTGGGAGTGGCACAGCTGTCACCAGTAAGTGCCCTGGGTGAGAGGGGGGGATGATATTGTGTGGGAGGGGGCGGAGGTCAGGATTTGAACCACCCCTTGGAGAAAAGGGGCAAATTAGAATCTTCATTTGCGCGAAACTTGTGCGAGGACTATTGGCCCCAGGATTCAATTAAGATAAAATTACACCTACGCTGCAGTAATTATTTCTGTATAATGGGAATGACTTGAGGACTTTGTGGGAAAGATTACAGCTCATTTAAAATGTCAAGTGAAAAGGTTAGGATAGCGAGTGTAGAGTGGAATTAATAATGGCAACTGATGCGCCTTCCATAGTTAGGTAGCAGACATTAATATTTATTGAGGATATTTTGTTTTCTGATTGTTTGTTTCACATTGGTTTTCATTTCCCAGTCTGTACGCAGGAAGTGTTCAAATGTGGCAACCTAGGCTGCGCTGGAAGTTGCTTTGAAGAGATTGGGTCTAATAATGAATATATATCGGTCTTACAAAGCCTTTGCATTGTGTGATAGTGTATATCGACACTGAAGTGACTTGTTATTTGATTATTATGATTGAAATCCATTGCCGTTCAGTGTTACGGTCCACGTTTCTACACTTGTGTGCAGCAAGCTCTTTTGGTTGATCTATACGCAGAGGGGAGGGCGACGGCCTAGTGGTATTATCGCTAGACTGATTGATCCAGAATCTCAGCCGGGGACCTGGGTTCGAGTCCCGCCATGGCAGATCGTGGAATTTGAATTCCACAAACAAAAACTGGAATTAAGTGCCAGAATGTAACTGGCGACAACTCTGTATTGGATGTAATGTGAACAAGATGTAAGGGTCAGCTGACCCAGTAAATAATGGAACCAATTACATAGGGAATGTAATAGTCAGCTGACTAGCTGATTCACTAGAAATAAGGAACTATGTAGAATTGTGGGAAGCTTGGAGTGGCCCCAAGTTTGGAGTAATGATTTTTTTATGATTTATAAGTTGGAGTAAGTTTTGTTGTACTTTCATTTTCGGCACTTTGAAGAGTTCCTTCTAAAGAAACATTAAGAATCCACTGATGACCATGAAACCATTGTCAACCATGGGGACACAGGTTCAAATCCCACTCTGGCAACTTGTTGGAATAAAATTCGATTGTTTACTAAAATCTACCATTCAAAGTCCAATTGACTATGAAACCATTGTCATTAAAAACCCATCTGGTTCACTAATGTCCTTGAGAGAAGGAAATCTGCCATCCTTACCTGGCCTGGCCTACATGCGACTGCAGAGCTACAGCAATGACTCTCAACTGCCCTCTGAACAAGGGTAACTAGGCATGGGCAACAAATGCTGGCCAGCCCAGCTATGCACATGTCCCAAGAATGAATAAGAAAAATGAGTGGCATTCCATTGAATTCAAGGGCAATTAGGGATAAGGGCAATAAATGCTGGCTAGCCAGTGTTGCTCATGTCCCATGAATGAGTAAAAGAAAATAGATGAAGTAGGTATCTGAAGAGTTGAAAGAATCATAGCATCATCATAGAATCCCTACAAAGGTCATTGAGGCTGCACCAACAACAATTCCACCCAAACCCTATCCCTGTAACCCCATGTATTTACCCTGCTAACTCCCTAACACCAAGAGGCAATTTAGCATGGCCGATCCACCTAACCCGCACATTTTTGGACTGTGGGAGGAAACCGGAACACCCGGCGGAAACCCACGCAGAGAACACGCAAACTCCACACAGTCAGTGACCCGAGGCCAGGATTGAACCCAGATCCCTGGCGCTGTGAGGCAGCAGTGCTAACCTCTGTGCCGTCCTCCAAAAGCTGACTTTGGTGGAACTCAAACGCACAACCTTTGAGTGTCTCATCAAACAATGACTGGAAGTCCAACACGCTATCCATTGCTCCACAGAGCCACACCAAGAAGTGCAGAGAAAATGTGGATAAGGGACCATACTTGGCACTAGAGGCAAATTGAGCAGTGTCATCTGCGCATTAATATAAATAAATTTAATTAAACCTTTGTTATGGGAGAACACCTCTGATTAAGGATGATCCGGACTCAAAACATTAGCTCGATTCTCTCTCCGCAGAGACCTGTTCAGATTTTCCAGCATTTTCTGTCTTCGTAGCCCTTTACTGTGCTATTTCATAAACCCTTTGAGTCAAGGAAGAAGAATCAAACCTGGGATCAGCTCTGTTGTAAAGAGCAGTGTGTACAAATCTTTCAGCTTTGAATTGAGCGTGTCAGGAAACTATCTCCTTCCTCCCATCACTTAAGCATCTGACAAATTTACTGGAGTTCTATGAGGATGTGTCTAGGGCAGTGGATAGAGGAGAGCCGGTGGATGTGGTCTTTCTGGATTTTCAGAAGGCGTTTGACAAGGTACCTCACAAGAGGTTATTGCAGAAGGTCAGGGGACATGGAGTTGGGGGTAGGGTGTTAGCGTGGATAGAGGATTGGTTGTCAAATAGGAGGCAGAGAGTGGGGGTCAATGGGTGCTATTCGGATTGGCGGTTGGTGACTAGTGGGGTGCCCCAGGGGTCGGTGCTGGGGCCTCAGCTATTTACCATTTATATAGATGATCTGGAGGAGGGAACCGAGTGTAGGGTGTCGAAATTTGCTGATGACACCAAGATTGGGGGAAAGGCAAACTGTGCGAAGGGTGTGGAGAGTCTGCAGAAGGATCTAGATAGGCTGGGCGAATGGGCCAGGAAATGGCAAATGGAATTTAATGTTGGCAAGTGTGAGGTGGTCCACTTTGGTAGGAAGAATGGTAGGAAGGACTATTACTTACGTGGCGAAAAACTGCAGCAGGCGACGGTGCAGAGGGACCTCGGGGTCCTTGTGCATGAGTCGCAAAAACCCAGCTTGCAGGTGCAGCAGGTGGTCAGGAAGGCGAATGGGATGCTGGCCTTCATAGCGAGGGGGATTGAATATAAAAGTAGGGAGGTCTTGCTGCAGCTGTATAGGGCATTGGTGAGGCCGCAGCTGGAGTACTGTGTGCAGTTTTGGGCGCCGCACCTGCGCAAGGATATTTTGGCCTTGGAGGGAGTGCAGAGGAGGTTTACTAGGCTGATACCGGAGTTGAGGGGGTTGAGCTATGAGGAGAGGCTGAATAAACTAGGCTTGTACTCGTTAGAGTTTAGAAGAATGAGGGGAGATCTCATTGAGACGTATAAGATGATGAATGGGATGGATAGGATAGAGGTGGAGAGACTCTTCCCGCTCAAAAAAGACAGTAGGACTAGGGGGCACAGCATCAAGATAAAGGGGAGGCGGTTTAGAACGGAGTTGAGGAGGAACTTCTTCACTCAAAGGGTGGTGAACCTCTGGAATTCTCTGCCTGTTGAAGTGGTGGAGGCTGCCTCGCTAAATATTTTTAAGAAGCGGGTTGATGGGTTCTTGATAAGAGAGGGGATTAAGGGTTATGGGGAGAGGGCGGGAAAGTGGAACTGAGCCACAACAGATCAGCCATGATCTTATTGAATGGCGGGGCAGGCTCGAAGGGCTAGATGGCCTACTCCTGCTCCTATTTCTTATGTTCTTATGTTCTTACAAAGCTGGTTCATCCTGCAAAGCCTTGACCAATCAATCAAGCTGCCTTAACTTTCAAACAATATTTGACAGTTAACTGTCAGTCACCATCAACTGGTGCATTCTCCAAGGCAACGTAGCTACCAATCTGACTCTCCCTGCCAACCAGGCAGCACTCTCTTCTCATTCAGTTTAAAGTTGTTGTTTCCCCTGACATCGGTGTTGTTCAATTGTCCTGATGAGTGCGAGAGAAAAAACTTTGACAAAATGTCTTTTTTGTTTCATCAATGCGCAAGTTCTGTAACCCCAAATGCAGTGGGTGGGATTTTATGGCTGTGCTTACCCCAAAACCAGAAAATCCCACCTAAGCCCAAAAGATCTTTCTATAATCCACGCCCGCTATGATTCCCGTGATGCGCAGGATGGGAAAATTTCCTTTTTTTATTCATTAGTGGGACATGGTTGGCTGGCCAGCATTTATTGCACATTCCTAGTTGCCCTTGGAGAGCAGCCGAGAGTCAACCACAGTGCTTTGTTTCTGGAGTCATATGTAGACCAGACCAGGTAAGGACGGCAGATTTCCTTCCTTAAATTGAACCAGGTAGGTTATTCCGACAATTGGTAATGGTTTTGTGGTCATCAGTAGATTCTTAATTCCAGATATTTTTTATTGAATTCAAATTCCACCATCTGCCGTGGTGGGATTCGAACTAGGTCCCCAGAACATTAGCTGAGTTCCTGGATTAATAGTCTAGTGATGACAGGAACATAGAAATTAGGAGCAGAAGTAGGCAAATTCAGCCCTTCGAGCTTCTCTGCCATTCAGCCAGACCATGGTTGATCTCTCCCTGGTCTCAAATCTACCTGCCCACCTGTTCCCGATATCCCTCTTTCTCTTTATTATTAGAAGTATATCTGCCTCCTAGAAACCAGTTAATGATTTAGACTCCACCGCACTATGTGGCAGCAAGTTTCACAAATTCACCACCCTCTGCGAGAAGTCATTCCTCCTCATCCCGATTGTAAATCTACCGCCTCTCAGCCTATAGGGGAGGCATGGTGGCACAGTGGTTAGCACTGCTGCCTCACAGCCCCAGGGACCTGGCTTCGATTCCTGGATTGGGTCACTGTCTGTGTGGAGTTTGCACGTTCTCCCTGTGTCTGCGTGGGTTTCCTCCCACACTCCAAAGATGTGCATGTTAGGTGGATTGGCCATGCCTAATTTGCCCCTTAGTGTTCAAAGATGTGTAAATTAAACTTTAAAGTTTATCTATTAGTGTCACAAGTAGGTTTACATTAGCACTGCAATGAAGTTACTGTGAAAATCCCCTAGTCCCACACTCCAGCACCTGTTTGGGTATACTGAGGGAGAATTTGGCACAGCCAATTTAGCACCTAACCAGCACATCTTTCAGACTGTCTTGGACTGCCTCACGGCGTCATGGGCCTGGGTTCAATTCCTGTCTTCCTGTCTGTGTTGAGTTTGCACATTCTCCCCGTGTCTGCGTGGATTTCCTCTGGGTGCTCTGGTTTCCTCCAACAGTCCAGAGGTGGATTGGCCATGCTAAATTGCCCCTTAGTATCCAAAGATGTAGGTTAGATGGCTTAGCGCAGGGAGATGGCCTGGGTGAGATACTCTGTCAGAGAGTCGGTGCAGACTCGGTGGGCCAAATGGCCTCTTCTGCATTGTAGGGATTCTATGATTGCAAATTGTCCCTTAGTGTCCCAAGATGAGTGGATTGGGGGATTAGCAGGGCAAATACATGGGATTACGGAGGGGTAGTGTAGGTGTTGGGCCTGGGTAAGATTGTCGGCGAATCTTAACAAAGGATGGTGGGGGCCTGGAATGCACTATCAGTCAAGGTGGTCGAGGCAGATACGTTAGGATCATTTAAGACTTATCTAGATAGCCGCATGAACAGACTGGGAATAGAGAGATACAAATGAATGGTCTGGTTAGGAACACATGATCGGTTCAGGCTTGGAGGGCTGAAGGGCTGTTCCTGTGCTGTATTGTTCTTTGTTCTTTGTAATCAGTCTGGACTCAGTAGGTCAGTTGGTCTCTCCTTCCGCTCAGTAGGGATTGTATGACGGTCTGAGGTGCTTTGCTACCTCGCAACTGCTCTCTGGCTCTCTCAATGCTGTTCAGTGAATTAACTGCTTTTGGCAGTTGGCTTGTGGTAGTGAGTGTGCATGCATGTATGTATGTGTGTGTGCGCACGTGCGTGTGTGTGATTGCCTACATGTGTGTGGTGGCGCACGTGAGCATGTGTTTGTGGTGATGAAGCGCGTTTGTGTGTGTGTGTGGTCACGTGTGGTTCGTGAGTGTACATGCGTGTGAGTTGCCGTGCAGACCTGTGACAAGAAACCACAGTCAAGGGCATCCTTTCAGCTGAGGCCACACCAACGACTTGTTTCCCCCTCAATATTTCTTTTGTTAAACTTGAACGTTTCACTTTGCCGTTCCCCTGCCTTTTGAATGACTTTAACAATCCTGGGAGTCAGGCACATGTGGAAACTTGGCCCCTGCCTTGCCCTCTTAAGGCCAATTATTCAACCAATGGAGTGCCAGAACACTAAAGTTTGACACGATTACATCATGAAGGTACATTGAGGCCAACCTTCGATTTGTCTCGAAATTGTCCAAGTGGGACCGGCCATTGAGTTCATAATGCCAGCAGCTTAATTGCATCCAGATGCGGGAACTGGTCTGCGATGCTGTGAACATGAAATGGGACTTGATCCAATCTGTTTAATCTTGACCTTGCTAAGAGAAACCTCCATGTTGGTGAATTAGAAAGACTTCGTGGCTTTTGAGGGTGGGTGAAACCCGTTTGGAAGAAAATGTTTCTCCCGCCCCGCCTTCACTGATTGGAAATAATTTTGTTGGAATATCCTTCCTCTCTTGGGATTCGGGTTCAAGTTAAGCCCAGGCTAATGCCTGGATTCTCGCCTCAGAGTTGGGTAGAGTGAGTCAGAAAGGATATTTCCAAGTCAGGATGGTGAGCGGATTGGAGGAAAACTTGCAGGCGGCGGTGTTCCCATGTATCTGCTGCACTTGTCCTTCTAGATGGAAGTGGCAGTGGGTTTGGAAGATGCTGTCTAAGGATCTTTGATGAATTGCTGCAGTGCATCTTGTAGATAGTACACACTGCTGCTACTGAGTGTCGGTGATGGAGGGAGTGGATGTTTGTGGATGTGGTGCCAATCAAGTGGGCTACTTTGTCCTGGATGCTGTCAAGCTTCTTTAGTGTTGTTGGAGCTGCACCCATCTAGGCAAGTGGGAGTATTCCATCATACTTCCGACTTGTGCCTTGTAGATGGTGGACAGGCTTTGGGAGTCAAGAGGTGAGTTACTCGCTGCAGTATTCCTAACCTCTGACTTGCTTTCGTTTTTATGTGGTGAGTCCGTAGAGTCATAGAGGTTTACAGCATGAAAACAAGCCCTTCGGCCCAACTTGTCCATGCCGCCCTTTATTGTTTTTAAATCCTTAAACTAATCCCAACTGCCCGCATTTGGCCCTAATCCCTCTTTACCCATTTTATCCATGTAACTGTCTAAATGCTTTTTAAAAAGACAAAATTGTACCCGCCTCTACTACTACCTCTGGCAGCTGGTTCCAGACACTGCGAAAAAATTGCCCTTCTGGACCCTTTTGTATCTCTCCCCTCTCACCTTAAACCTATGCCCTTTAGTTTCAGACTCCCCTACCTTTAGGAAAAGATATTGACTACTAGCTGATCTATGCCCCTCATTATTTTATAGACCTCTATAAGATCATCCCTCAGCCTTCTGCGTTCCAGAGAAAAATGTCCCAGTCTACCCAGTCTCTTTTAACTGAAACCATCGAGTCCCGGTAGCATTCTAGTAAATCTTTTCTGCACTCTTTCTAGTTTAATAATGTCCCCTCTATGATAGGGTGACCAGAACTGTACACAGTATTCCAAGTGTGGCCTTACCAGTGTCTTGTACAATAACTTCAACAAGACGTCCCATCTCCTGTATTCAGTGTTCTGACCGGTGAAACTAATTGAGTTTCTGGTTAGTGGTAACCCCCAGAATGTTGACGGTGGGGGATTCCGTGATGGTAACACCATTGATTGTCAAAGGTTGGTGATTGTTTCTTATCGGTGATGGTCATTGCCTGGCATTTGTGTGGCATAGATGTTACTAATAAGCTTCTCTCTTTGGAGATTAATGGGGGATTAGTTCAGGGAGTCGTAACTCTGTTCCTGAAGGGCAGAATCTTCACTTCTTCCATATTTATCACCAAAATCATTCATTTCTAGGGAAACCTATACTGTTCTCTGATTGCATAAGCAATCCCCCACCATTAATCTACTCGATTTCAGGCAAACATGTGACAGATATGAAAACAACTTTCTTTAGGGTTAGCCAGCAGGTTACCTGTGGCTTAACAGGGCAGCTCGTGCACGGTGACGCAGGGGTTAGCACTGCTGCTTCGCTGTGCCAGGGACCCGGGTTTGATTCTGAGCTTGGGTGACTGTCTGTATGGGGTTTGCATGTTCTTCCCATGTCTGCGTGGGTTTCCTCTGGGTACTCCGGTTTCTTCCCACACTCCAAGTATGTGTAGGTTAGGTCAATTGGCCATGCTAAATTGCCCCATAGTTTCCAAAAATGTGCTGGTTAGGTGGATTGGCAATGCTAAATTCCCCTTTATTGTCCAAAGATGTGCATGTTAGGTGGATTGGCCATGGTAAATTGCCCTTTAGCGTCCAAAGATGTGGAAGTTAGATAGATTGGCCATGCTGATATTGTGTCTGAGGAAGATCTTGCTAGACAATTTCCATCCTTTCCACAAGCGGATCATTTGGAGCATGAATTTGGGAACCCCATATTTGCTTATATTCAGGAGTTCCGATTTCAGCCACCACCAATTTATTCAGAGGTTGACCCTAACCCTACCTTCACAGAAGAAACACAACGTGAAGTGTCATTTGACACTAAGTTAGGTGGATTGGCCACGCTAAATTGCCACTTAATGTCCAAAGTGTAGGCTAGATGGATTAGCCATGGTAATTATGTGGGGTTGTGGGGATTGGGCAGATGGGAGGGCCTGGGTGGGATGCTGTTTCAGAGAGTCGGCACAGACCAAATGGACTCTTTCTACACTGTAGGGAATCTGTGATTCAACAGGACCATTTTGAGAGATAATTTCCAGTTGTTGGCAGCTGATTATTGAGGAAGGAAGCTGCAGATTGCTGGGAAAACCTTTCCTCTAAGCGACACTGGCTCATCGCCGCACAGCGGCCAGAAGCTCACCTCGCAGTAGAATAGAATACAAGAGCAGGGATGTACTTCTGAGGCGGTATAAGGGCCTGGTCAGACCCCATTTGGAATATTGTGAGCAGTTTTGGGCCCCATATCTGGACCAGTGGGCAAGCAGACCGCATGGCTCCTTTAAGACGTGCAGCTGCGAAACAATCTTAAAAGGGACCGTGCGCAAATTAAAGGGAGCATTAGCCCTGGATCAGGAGCTGAAAGACCAGATTAAGCTTGATTAGCTCTTTTTCAACCAGCGCGAACACTCTGGGCTAAATCCGTGCCACACATTTTTCAGTGTCACGTCCTGTTTCCTTCTTAGTTTTCGAAAGGATAATGTTTATCCCATTAATGAGCTTTTGGGTTGGAGGTTTGCCGACTGACCACAATTGCGCAACAACGAGCCGGCAAACTATGCAAAATATTCCGGATAAACAACTCCAAAGTTTGTGACTACAAAAGGTCCAGTGTGGAGAAATGATCTTCAAGTTTGTGCAAGTCCGACCGCGATGCTCTTGCCTTCTGCTCAGATGTCTTGACAGCAAAAAGACAAAAAAAAATGCCTCGAGACATTCCTGGAGCAGAGTTGTAGTGAATTGTTGAAAAGAGAATAAACTGGGGGCGGTAACATATTTGTTCGAACAACAGACTTGGATCCCGGAGCCTGCGTTTGGTCTCTCACGTACCAGCTACCAGAAATTGCGATGGATTTTGAATTGTTTCTGTATGTTGGTCCCCGTAGATCACTAATTTGGACAAACAGATGCATTTCAGTTGAACTTAAACCAACTCTCCATCCAACCCCGCGGCTGCTCAGAAGCTAAAAGCAGAAAATGATGGATAGCTCAGCAGGTCTGGCAGTGTCTATGGAGAAGGAAACGGGGTGACCGCTTCAAGTCCATGCAGCCCTTCTTCAGAGCTGAAAAGGGCTAGAAATGTGATGGGGCGGCACTGTGGCACAGTGTGTTAGCACTGCTGTCTCTCAACGCCAGGGACCCAAGTTCAATTCCAGCCTCGGGTCACTGTGTGTGTGGAGTTTGGACGTTCTCCCTGTGTCTGTGTGGGTTTCTTCCGGGTGCTCCAGTTCCCTCCCACAGTCCAAAGATGTGCAGGTTAGGTGGATTGGCATGCTAAATTGCCCCTTTAGTATCCCAAAATGTGTAGGTTAGGTGGATTGGTTGTGCTAAATTGCCCCTTAATGTCCAAAGATGTTTAGGTGAGGTGATTTAGACATGGTAAATGTGTGTGTATGCCTGGGTACAATGCTGTTGGGAAAGTCAGTGTAAACTTAGTATAGAATAGAATTCCTACAGTGCAGAAGGAGGCCATTCAGTCTATCGAGTCTGCAGAGACTTCTTAACCAAGCCCAATCACGTGCTACCCCCTAAACCCCATGCATTCTGCCTCACTCATCCCCTAGTCTGCATAATAAGTAGCAGTTTAGCATGGCTCCTGATGGGCTGAATGGCCTCCTTCTGCACTGTAGGTATTCTGTGATATGATCCTATATAGTAGAAGCGGGGAGGTGGAGCAGAATAGCAGGTCAGGGATCGGCGACAGCCGAGGAAAGATTGACAAGGATGTTTTGGGCGCACGACAAAGAGAGTGCGAACGGCAGCATCAAGGACTGAAGGAGATGCTGTTAGTGGCATCAAGGTCAGAGAGCAGAATGTGTTAACAGCAGCACCCGTGGATCTACCATTCGGGTCAAATCACCTCCATTCTTACAGTTTGAATGAGTAGTTTCAGAAAGAGGAATTTATACTGTAACCCCCTTCACCACTCATGCCTCAAAATGTTTTACAGCCAATGAAATACTTTTTTTTTGAAGTGTAGCCAGTTGGCACTCGGCAATCTCCCACAAACAGCAACATTATTATGATTAAGTAATCTCTCTTATTTTTGTGTTGATTGAGGGATAATTGTTAACCAGGGATGACTCCCCCACTCACCATCGAGATGTTTAGAATCCAGCCGATGGAGCCTCGGATTAATTCAAGAGATGTGACCTCGGACAGCGTTGAGCTCCTTCAGGACTGCGCTGGAATTCTGGCCTTGATTTTTGTGCCTCAGCCCCAGAGTGGGACTTGAACCCTGTCACTCAGAGGTGGCAATGCTGCCCCGAGCTACAGTTTATGCCCTCTTTTGGGTTAATTTTAAATCCTTGGATAGCTGTCTGTTTGTTGTGAGATTGGTTCACAGCTGGGCGGCAGGGTAGCACAGTGGTTAGCACTGCTGCCTCACAGCGCCAGGGACCCGGGTTCAATTTCCGGCTTGGGTCACTGTCTGTGTGGAGTTTGCGCATTCTCCCCGTGTCTGCATAGGTGTCATCCCACATTCTAAAGATGTACAGGTTAGTTGGATTGGCCATGCTAAATTGCCCTTCGTGACCAAAGATATGCAAGTTAGGTGGATTGCCAATGCTAAATTGCCCCTTATTGTCCACAAATGTGCAGGTTAGCTGAATTGGCCATGCTAAATTGCCCCTTAGTCTCAGGGGGATTAGCTAGGGGAAATGCATGGGGTTATGGGGATAGGGCCTGGGTGGGATTGTGGTTGGTGCAGACTTGATGGGCTGAATGGCCTCCTCTGCACCGTAGGATTCTATGATCTATGATAATCAAGGACCCTATGCATCCCGGCCCATTGTCTCTTCCACCTTCTTCCATCGGGAAAAAGAAAGCCTTGAGATCACGCACCAACCAACTCACGAGCAGCTTCTTCCCTACTGCCATCAGACTTTTGAATGGACCGACGTTATATTTAGCCGTCCTTTCTCTACACCCTATCTGTGACTGTAACACTAATTCTGCAACCTCTCCTTTGCTTCTCTATGGACGGTATGCTTTGTCTGTATAGCGTGCATGAAACAGTACTTTTCACTGTACACTAATACATGTGACAATAATAAATCAATTCAATTCAACTGGGGTCCAGAAGACCCCGCTGGCAAAAAGGGCCAAAGATTTCCAGCCATTGAATGGTTGCAGCAAGGGGGAAGGCTATTCAGCCCATTGAGTTGGTGCTGGCTCTCTGCAAGTTCCATTTACCTAGTCCCACTCTCCAGCCTTTTCTCCATAGCCCTATAAATGTTTTCTTTTTGGATACTTATTCGACACATTTAACAGCCTTGATAATGGCCTCGTGGTATTGTCACTTGATTATTAATCCAGAAACCCAGCTAATGTTCTGGGGACCTGGGTTCGAATCCTGTCACAGCAGATGGTGGAACTGAATTCAGTTTTTAAAAAAACTGGAATTAAGAGTCTACTGATGACCATCAAATCATTGTTGATTGTCAGAAATACCCAACTAGTTCACTAGTGTCCTTTAGGGAAGGAAATCTGCCCTCTTTACTTGGTCTGGCCTACATGTGACTCCAGAGCCACAGCAATGTGGTTGACGGTTATATGGGTAAGATGGGTATAGAGGGACATGGGCCAAACACTGGCAATTGATACTGGCTTAGTGGTATATAAAAGGGTGACATGGACATGTTGAGCTGAAGGGCCTGTTTCCATGTTGTAAACCTGTATGGCAACTAGGGATGGGCAATAAATGCTGGCCAGCCAGTGACACCCATGTCCCGCGAATTAATAAAAAATGTCTTTGTCCATCACACACCCGACGTCACAGTGGTCAGTACTGCTGCCTCACAATGCCAGTGATCTGGGTTCGATTCCCGGCTTGGGTCACCGTCCTTGTGGAGTCTGCACATTCTCCCCGTGTCTGTGTGAGTTTCCTCCGGGTGCTCCGGTTTCCTCCCACAGTCCGAAAGACGGGCGGGTGAGTTGGATTGGCTGTGCTAAATTGTCCCCTTAGTGTCTCGTGCTGGATTAGCGGAGTAAATATGTAGGGTTACGGTGGTGGGGGGGGAATCGGGTCTGGGTACGATGCTCTGTAAGCAGTGTCGGTGCAGATTCGATGGTCCGAATGGCCTCGCTCTGCTCTGTAGGGATTCTGAGTCTTTGGCAGGGCCATTATAAATCCTAACCATGAAGCGTTTTAACCTCACGCCGCCACTGATTTCTGAGTCCATTCACCTTAAACCGCTTCCCTCTGGTTCTCAATCCTTCTGCCAACAATAAACCTTTCTCTCTGTCTCTTCCACCCAAGACCCTTCATGATTTCCCCTTTGTCCTGAACGGTTCTCCTCAAAACTGTGCAACTTGTGAAATCATGTCGACAGTTCATGATGAGATCATGAGGAGACGGAACATGTTGGCAGCCAGACTCCGGTTCACTTGCCAGCTTCATATGGGAACTGGTACTGAGTCAACCTCCTTGAGGGAAACATCTTGTGCACGATCGAGTCCCTTTCATGAGTCATCGTGTTGCTGAAGTGGAAGGAAAGGTCCCTTTTGGGCCTTTCGACACTGCTGCGTGCCAAGTGAGATTGCTTTCCAAGCCAAACATCGTCTACCCCTCTCCTCCATGTGTTTGTTATAATCCAACCCACAAGTGGACTCGATGGCTCCAGCCTTGTGATCAAACTCTGAAGCTGTCGCCAAGTCGCCCACCCCCTTTCAAGGGCGCATTATCTAACTTGCCTTGGAATGCGACATGCAAGCACAGTGCGTTCTACTACATTCCACACCCCCAGCGATCTTTGTGTCTGCCAGAGAATGAAGCATGTTTTCCTTCCATTGTCAAATTGGCATTCATTAACCACTGATCTTCAAAGAGCTTGAGGAACAATGAGCAAAGGCTGTATTCACGGAGTAGTTAGTCTCTTGTTGGGATCTTTTCCCACTGTGTTGGAGGCCAGATGATGCATTAAGTTGCGCTTGTTCTTGGCACTGTTCTCATCTCTCGATACTTACACTGGGCTCCACTTGGAGTGTCCGCCCTTCCATACCAAATTTCCGTCCAATGGCGGCATTCTCTCAACCAACTGGATGGAGCCAAGGTGGGGCCCACGACAAGACTTACAACAACTTAATCAATTCATACAACAGTCTTTTTCAAATAAAACACTTCAATCTGTTTACTTACTTTACAATAGAGTCACTTCTTAAAAAAAAGAACCTGAATAAACTGCAGCAAATAGAGCTAGAATCAGTTCAGTGCAGAAGGAGGCCATTCGGCCCATCAAATCTGCACCGACCACAATCCCAACCGGGGCCTATCCCCATAACTCCATGATGGAGAGTTGCTGGGGTGGGCACAGTAAGTAGTCTCACAACACAAAGTTAAAGTCCAACAGATTTATTTGCGTAGCTAGTCCCCCCGACACTAAGGGACAGTTTAGTACGGCCAATCCACCTGACCCGCAGGGTGACACAGTGGTTAGAATAGCTGCCTCACAGTGTCAGGGACCAGGGTTCGATTCCTGGCTTATGCGTGGAGTCCGCACGTTCTCTCCGTATCTGCGTGTGTTTCCTCAGGGTTCTCCGGTTTCCTCCCATTGCCCGAAAGACGCGCTGGTTAGATGCATTATCCATGCTAAATTCTGTGTGCCCAAACAAATGCTGGAGCGTTGCAACTGTTGGGATTTTCGTAGCAATTTCATTGTGGTGTTAATGTAAGCCTACTTCTGACACTAATAAATAAACCTTAGATAGGAAGGAACTTATCTCCTTACTTAGAGGGTTCAATAAACAGAGACTTAAGGTAAGAGAAAGGAGACCTAGAAAGGACTCGGAGAGGGGCAACACGGTGGCCCAGTGGTTAGCACTGCTGCCTCGCAGTGCCGGGGACCCGGATTCAGTTCCAAATTCGGGTGAGTGTCTGTGTGGAGTTTGCATGTTCTCCCCGTGTCAGTGTGGGATTCCTCCAGGTGCTCTGGTTTCCTCCCACACTGCAGAGATGTGTGGGTTAGGTGGATTGGCGATGCTAACTTGACCCTTAGTGTCAGGGGGATTAGCAGAATAAATATGTGGGATTACAGGGATAGGGCCTGGGTGAGATTGTTGTCAGTGCGGGCCCGATGGGCCAAATGGCCTCCTTCTGCACTGTAGGGATTCTGTGATTAAGTCCTCCCTCCCCTTGGGCATTTGGAGGCAAATTCGAAATGGTTCAACATTTGGTGTTGGTCACCCAGTCAAGATATGAGCAACAAGCTGATTTTTAATTTCGATTCTTTAAAATAAGTCCAAAGTTTCCACCATTGTGTCTATCTGTTTTTGGCTCAAATTGTTCTGCTCATTATAATGATGGATCATTTTGCTCCCCTGACATCCAGTGGTAGCACTAAAGCATGCTGAGGCCAGGTGGAGCGCAGTTAGATGCTCCCTCTGCCTTACTGTAAAAACATGTTCTGGATCCTACCTTGGGACAGCAGTACATAACCAGCACTGCGAGTGGTGTATGCCTCTCTCTTGTTAAGCTAATTAGCAGCAAGTTACAGACAGCTTTGTGTTGCCTGCCCATCTCCGTTGAGGACTCGTTAAGTCTCCACAAATTCGATTCAAGAGTGACTTTCATTTCAATTAACTGGGATGTAGTTGAGTAAAGCAGCAGAAGTGAGAGTGTAACGTGCCCTGGCCACCCCCCCCCCCCCCCCCCCGGAACTCGAGCAATTTTAAATGCCATTTCAGCTGAATAAAGAATGATGTCTTTTTTCCCTCTGAGACGCAAAATTAATTTAGTGCTTTTTGCATTTGCAGGCATTATCACAGTATGGATGAATTCAGTCACTATGACCTCCTGGATGCAGCTACTGGGAGGAAGGTCGCTGAGGGGCACAAAGCTAGTTTCTGTTTGGAGGACACCACGTGTGACTTTGGCCACCTGAAGCGATACGCCTGTACAGCACACACTCAGGTAAGGATGTGCAAAGCAAGCAAAGTATACTTCCCTAATAGTTGTTCTTGTGTTGCCTCAGTACGTAACAAGAATAAGGGGCTGAGTTTTATCCTTGGCCACCCACTATTAATGCCCACATTCTCCGCTTTGATTAGGGTGGTATTGTGGCGCAGTGGTTAGCACTGCTGCCTCTCAGTGCCAGGGACCTGGGTTCGATTCCCGGCTCGGGTCACTGTCTGCATGGAGTTCGCATGTTCTTCCTGTGTCTGCATCTATTTCCTCCAAAGGTGTACATGGTAGGTGGATTGGCCATGGTAGATTGCCCCTTAGTATCTCAAGATTTGTAGGCCAGAAGGATTAGCGGGGTAAATAAGTGGGGTTACGGGGATAGGGCCTGGTTGGGATTGTAGTTGGTGCAGACATGATGGGCTAATTGGCCACCTCCTGCTCTATAGGGTTTCTAAGAATCAAAGTCGGGTTTTTTTCTCATTCATTCTTGGGACACGGCTTCGCTGGCTGGCCAACATTTATTGCCTGGACCCTAATTGCCCTTAAGGGCAGTTGAGAATCAACTTCGTTCCTGTGGCTCTGGAGTCACATGTAGGCCAGACCAAGTAAGGACGGCAGATTTCCTTAAGGACATTAAAGTTTGTTTTTAAAGTTTATTTATTAGTGGCACGAATAGTCTTACATTAACACTGCACTGAAGTTACTGTGAAAATCCCCTAGCTGCCACACTCCGGCACCTTTTCAGTTTCACTGAGGGAGAATTTTGCACGGCCAATGCACCTAACTAAATCAGATCAAATCAAACCTAACCAGCAAGTCTTTCGGACTGTGGGAGAAAACTGGAGCACCCGGAGAAAAGCATCGCAGGCACAGGGAAAAACATGCGACCGCCACACAGACAGTGACCCAAGCCAAGAATTGAACCCGAGTCCCTGACGCTCTGAAGCAGCAGTATTAACTACTGTGCCACCATGCCCCTTAGTGTCCCAAGACTTGTAGATTAGGTAGATTGACCATGGTAAATTGCCCATAGTGTCATAGAATCATAGATTCCTACAGTGCAGAAGGGGGCCGTTCAGCCCATCCAGCCTGCACTGACCACAATCCCACCCAGACCCTATCCACCTAATCCCGTGCATTTACCCTAGCTAATCCCCCTGTCACTAAGAGGCAATTTAGCACGGTCAATCCATCAAGATGTGTAGATAAGGGGGGAGTGAATGGAATGTGTGGGGTTACGGGTTATGTGCAGGGGATGGGCTTGGGTAAGGTGCTCCGTCAGAAGGTCAGTGCGGACTTGATGGGCCGAATGGCTTCCTTCTGCACTGCAGGAATTCTGTTATTAAAATTCACCCACTCCTTTCATACCACGCTGGAGTGGCAGCCTCGATTTTGGTCTCTGTTGTCCGATAGATTCAGCAACACTGACTAACGCATATTTTCTTTGCACTGAACTTAGTTACAGACTACTTGTGCGTGTCAGTGTAGGGATTGCGGGGCCACTTCTACCCGTATATCTACATTTCCGCAATCAGCTCGTACAAAACTGAGCTAGAAGTAAACAGCACTTGACTTGTTGTCCCTTGTTGTCAGAGGCCCACATTCCAGTAAGACAGAAAACCAGATGTCGTTTGACTGGAAGGACAGTTCCAATTGCAATCTTTTGCGAACTATTTCACCGAGTGTCAGAGTTTGCTCTCGCTCTCAGTCTGTGAAGGCTGAAGTCTCGGGTCCGAAGTTATCACGCTGTGGTACACAATTGCCCTCCCGCGTTTACTTAGCCTGTTTTTTCTGACTACCTCAGAGTCGCACACTGTTTCCTACAGGGAGTTATCAAGGATGCTTTCACATCCCTTGTTGCTGTCTGACTGAACACTCTGTGTTGCACGAGAGAACAGACCCTCTGGTTCATTCATTTTCTCCTCGGTTTCTTCTCCCCACCCCGCCCACCTGTGGTGGCAACATCTGTCCATCACTTCGCTGTCATAACTGGGCCCAAGCTGACAAGTGGCCCTGCAGGGAGTCACTGGTAATGAATCCGCTGCCTTTCAGCCCCTTTTGTGCTGCGTTATGTGCTGAGCTCCCTCGTTATACAGAATTGCAAGGGTGAAAGAGCGGAAGGGAGAGATTGTTCCCGATGGCTGGAACGCCGGTAATTGGAGGATGCATGCTTGAGATAGTTGGAGAGTGGGGCGGGGGATGAGGAGGACTATTTTTATTTGATCCATCTGGGCTGCAAGGAGGCTGGAAGCAGACTCACTCCGGAAAGACAGACCGATATCAGTCTGCAAGAGGGAGAGAAAAGATTGCAGGAATTGGGTCGGGGGGGGTAAGATCAGAGGCCTTGGGATAATTGGATAGCTTTTTCCAAGGAGTGGCACAGTGCTTAGCACTGCTGCCTCACAGCGCCAGGGACCTGGGTTCGATTCTGGCCTTGGACGACTGTCTGTGTGGAGTTTGCACATTCTTCCCGTGTCTGCATGGATTTGCTCCGGTTTCCTCCTGCACTCCAAAGATGTGTAGATTAGATGGATTAGCCATGCTAAATTGTCCCTTAGTGTCCAGAGATGTGCGGGTTAGATGGATTGGCCATGCTAAATTGTCCCTTAGTGTCCAGAGATGTGCGGGTTAGATGGATTGGCCATGCTGAATTGTCCCTTGGTGTCCAGAGATGTGCGGGTTAGATGGATTGGCCATGCTAAATTGTCCCTTAGTGTCCAGAGATGTGCGGGTTAGATGGATTGGCCATGCTGAATTGTCCCTTGGTGTCCAGAGATGTGCGGGTTAGATGGATTGGCCATGCTAAATTGTCCCTTAGTGTCCAGAGATGTGCCGGTTAGGTGGATTGGCCATGCTAAATATGCAGCATTGCATTACAGTGATAGGGCTGAGTCAGAGTAAGATGTGCTCCCAGAGAATCAGGGCTGAATGGCCTCCTGTTCTGTAGGGATTCTAAAGAGCCAGAATATGGTTGATGGACTGAACGGCTTGTTGATTATTCGATACAGCTACACATTTTGAAACCTCAGCAGGTTCTTTGGTGGAGTATATCACGGAGCGATGATAATAAACTTCTTTTTTGTTATCCAGGGGTTGAGTCCTGGTTGCTATGACACCTACAATGCAGATATTGATTGCCAGTGGATTGATATCACAGACGTCCAGCCTGGGAAATTCATATTGAAGGTACAGAACTCTCCTGTGTTGTCGCTGCACACAGTTCGGATTTGTTAGAATTGTTTACTTTCATGCCTTCCTTATGTTCCTATGTCACAGCTTCAAGTGAACCCCAACTATCTCATACAAGAATCAGATTTCACAAACAACGTGATCAGATGCAACATACACTACACAGGGCGATATGTTGCCACTACGAACTGTAAGATCACGCAGTAAGTAATTCCAGTCTTTTCTCCTTGACTTAGAAGTGGCCTTCAGCCTCCCAAACTCCGGCCCCTACATTTGCCCCCAAAGCTCTGAGAGTTTGTTCCTATCCCGCACTCAGTCTATCCTCTCTGACCCCCATTGGCCCCAATCTCCCAACCCAGAGTTGATGGAAATGAGAGTCTATGACTGGGATTTTCCAGCTGCGCTCGCCGCTAAGCTGGAAAATCCCACCGAGGTCAACAGACCTTTCCACACTCCATGTCCCACCTGCTATGATTCCCATGGCGGTGGGACTGGAAAATCTGCGGAATGTTCTGTCCCGCCTGCCAAAAAAATCGCTGGGGAGGTGACGGCCTAGTGGGGTTTTTTTTATTCGTTCATGGGACATGGGTGTCGCTGGCTGGACCAGCATTTATTGCCCATCCTTAGATTCCTCAGGGCAGTTGAGAGTCAACCACATTGCTCTGGAGTCACACGTAGGCCAGACTGGGCAAGGACGGCAGATTTCTTTCCCTAAAGGATATTAGTGAACCAGATGGGTTTTTACAACAATTGACAATGGTTTCATGGTCGTCATTAGACTGTTAATTCCAGATTTTTTTTATTGAATTCAAATTCCACCGTCTGCCATGTCAAGATGTGAACCCAGATCCCCAGAACATTAGCTGTGTTTCTGGATTAATACTCTCGCGATAGTACCACTAGGCCATGTTTATACCATGAGGTGAAAGGGTAGGCTGAGTTGCAAATTCTGGGTTCGCATTCCACTTAGCTGATCTTTAAAAGTGAAGGCTGATACTCCAGTGCAGTGTGACCTCATCCCAGACCTGACCCAACCCTCCATCGTTGAATCCTATCCACGTACTTCATGGTATTTACATAAACTCGCACATTCTTTGCATTACTATTTTAGCCTGTGTTGTATTAGGTGTCACTTTGCTTAGCACTGCTGCCTCACATCGCCATGGACCCGGGTTCAATTCTGGCCTCGGGTGACTGTGTCTGCGTGGGTTTCCTCCGAGTGCTCCAGTTTCCTCCCATAGCCCAGAGATGTGCAGGTTAGGTGAATTGGCCTTGCTAAATTGCCTCTTAGTGTCCAAAGATGTACAGGCTAGATGGATGGGCCATGCTAAGTTGCCCCAAGTGTACAAAAATGTGCATTTAGGTGGATTGGCCATGCTAAATTCATATCAGGGGAATTAGCAGGATAAATACATGGATACAGGGATTTGGCCTGGGTGGGATTGTGGTCGGTGCAGTCTTGATGGGCTGAATGACCACCTTCTGCACTGTAGGGATTCTGTGGTTGTTTCTGAGGCTGAAACAGTGAAATATCCGATTGAGGTGGATTGTTGAACAATGCAGAAGTCTTTACAGAAGATCGCATCGACCGTGCCTACTGAGGCTTGGGCTGACGGCCAGTAAAGTCTGAGATTTCTTGTGAATTTGTGTCTGTTTTTATTTTTTCGTTTATAGATCATGATCTACAAGTTTTGAGTTGCACAACACTGCACATCCTGAACAAACATCTGGTGCGCGTAGAACTTGATCGTACGGCAGCTGAGATGTTTGGTAGCTTCCATCGGGAGTTAACGGGAGTTCAGTCTTAACCAACGCATCAGCCTGCAGCGCTGAGGGACATGAGCCGACAACTGCAAAATAAGCTTTTACATTAACCCCAGGCCCCAGAATATTGCCAGCGAGGTGGTACAGGCATCTGAGAAAAAGGTTCTGTTATAACCAGCAATCATGGTATGAACTAGGTACGCCTTATTAGCAGAAGGATTGCTTTATAAGGATTTAGGAGCAGGAGTAAGTCACGAGGCCTTAAACCCACTCTGCCTTTCAGTAAGATCTCAGCAGAACCTCTACATCATCCACATTTTCTTGATTTCCTTTTAGTTTTAATTCAGGTCAGAAACTCCAAGATATACGGAGTCCACCTGGATCACAAGTTTTGCAATTTGAATTTGGTAAGTGTGAGATGTTTCACTTCAGGTATGATTCAAATGACCCACTAGGGAGCTTTTATCAAACAAAGTTTATTTAAGAATACAGTTAACATGTATAGTAAGAAAATTAGCAATAGCTTTTACCAGTTACAGATAAGAAAAAAAACATGATATTGTATAACTCTTGACAAATATATGAAACATTCCAACCAAAGATCTTGCCTTAAACAAAACCCTTACCACAGGTTTAGCACAGAAAATACGGATGCTCAAGTGATGCTGGAAATTAATCCCTTGGCTGGATGCCGCAGTTCTCTTGATACACAAACAGACAAGCTAAAAGTCAGAATAGCTTCCCAAAACACCAGGGAGAGAGAGAGAGAGTGAATAAACTTATAAATAGTCGTTTAACAGAAGTCAGGAAAACGATTTGTCGTATCTTGGAGTGATATGTGACACATCGCCTTAAAGGAGGACCGGGGGAGTTTAGGAAAGGGGGGAGGGAATCTAGAACGTGGAGCCTGGGTAGCTGACTGCATGTTTTTAGACTATTTTTAATGCGTTCCTGATGACTTTTTTAAAAAAAAACTGTATTACTGAGTATTTTGAATTGCTTTGTATAATCTCCTTTTCTACGTATCTTGAATTATGGATCTTGGCACCAGTTACCTACATTTTTATTCCAAAGGACACATCACTTTGATTCACAGGACAAATGTAAGTGAAGCACTTACCATATGAACACTTCCAAGTTCAAGCCTGAAGCCAGGCAACCCACCAAAGCCGTTTAACCTCCCGGATTCTACCTCTCAATGGACGCAGTGTAATCTATTTGGGAAGAAACCCCTGCAGAGGGTGGTTTGACCTACCTGCACCGTGTTCCCTGCTCAAAAACCTGCCTCAAATTTGATGGGGTTTTTTATATTTCAAAAATATTATGCCAATTTTTTATAGCAGTCTGCCAAAGGAAAATCGTGATGTGGAGATGCCAGCGTTGGACTGGGGTAAACACAGTAAGAAGTCTCGACACCAGGTTAAAGTCCATCAGGTTTATTAACCTGGTGTTCTAAGACTTCTTACAAAGGAAAATCATCCCAGGGACACGGTGATGGCTGCTTTCTGAAACTGACCTGGAATTGACGAGGTCAGTTTGTGGGGCAAGTGGGGGGTGGAATCTGTGGGCGGGATTTTCTGGCTGCGCCTGCCCCAAGACTGGAGAATCCCGCCCGGGGCCAGCAGTCCGCGTCACAGAATCCTACAGTGCCAAAGAGGCCCTTTGGCCCGTCGAGTCTGCACCGACGGCCCTGACCTGCCCACCCAATCCCACTTGCCAGTACTTGGCCCATAGCCTTGGCGTGCCAAGCACTCATCCAGGTATTTTTTTAAAGGATGTGAGGCATCCCGCCTCCGCCACCCTCCCAGGCAGCGCATTCCAGAATTCCGCTACGATTCCTGTGGCGGGCGGGATGGCAAAATTCCGTCCAACGTCTTTGCATTTCCCCAGTAGGTCAGAGACAGAGTTCGGTGAAACGTAACTCCTCAGTCTTATAATTGATATCATTGCATGGTCAGGGTTAAAATCTGCTTATCCATTTCAAAACCAATGGGGGGCATTTTACACGTCCACTCCTTCCACCACCCCCCACCCCACCCCATCACCACCACCTCTGGGTTGATCATCGTTGGTGGGACCTTCCAATCCCACTGATGTCTACAGCTTTTTGTGTGGTTCGACCTCTCTGCTGGGGGACCCCCCCTCATTTTTGGTTGGGAGTGGTGTTTGGGGAGGGGTGTGTGTTGCCTTCAGCAGAACTGGACGATCCCACTGGCAGGAAGGGCCGTGAAACCTGTCCCAAAGGGTGCGATCTTACCGCCCGTTCACGCCATGCTCCCCACTCCAGCGAAGACGGCGCCCAGCCAGATTTCCAATGGGAAAATCCCGCTGGCGTGAATGGTCGGAAAGCTCTGGCCAGTATGTTTCCGACTGATTACACATCAAGACAAAAGTTTTGAGTTGGGCCACTTTAGGTTCAGAACGTTTTACGTTTGCGCTGCTTTTTAACCCTGTTTGTTCGCAGTGTATTCCTGATGACCTGAACACGTTTAGTGTTTTAAAAATACTGAAGTTTCTAATATTACAAGCAACTTTGAATTAAAAGGAACGGAGTGAAAGCAATTGCATTTATCCATCAAATCCTGACAGTGCGGAAGGAGGCTGTTCGGCCCCTTTAACTGCACTGACTCTCCCACAGTCTGAAAGATGTGCTGGTTAGGTGCATTGACCCAAACAGGCAGCAGAGTGTGACGACGAAGGGAATTTCACAGTAACTTCATTGCAGTGTTAATGTAAGCCTTACTTGTGACTGATTGTGACTGTAAACTTTATTTTTACTTTGCTTTAAAGAGTATCTTACTCAGGCCCGCATTCCTGCCCTGTAACACCTGCACATCTTTTGGATATTAAGGGGCAATATAGCACAGTCAGTCCACCTAACCTGAACATCTCTGGACATTAAGGGGCAATTTAGCATGGCCAATCCACCTAACCTGCACATCTTTGCACTCTGGGAGGAAATTGGACCACCCGGAGGAAACCCAGGCAGAATGTGCAGACTCTGCACAGATAAGCCACCCAAGACCGGAATCGAACCCAGATCCCCAGCGCTGAGACAGCAGTGCTAACCACTGTGCCACCGTGCTGCCCATATAAAGCACCATGAGTGACCTTGGATCTTCCAAAGTGCCTTACAAGCCAGTTATATGTTGCTGAAGTTTACTATTAGCATGTCGAAACTGAGCAGCCATTACTTGCACCAAAGTGATAACCATCAGACTGTCTGTTTAATAAAAGCAAAACGTGTTGTAAATTCTCAGCAGGTCTGGCCACACCTGTGGGGAGAGAATCAGAGTTAATGGGTGGGATTTTCCAGCCCCTCCCATCAGTGATATTTTTCCAGCCTCGCCAAAGTCAAATGCAGCATTTTTCAGCCCTGCCCCTTCCTCCGCCACATGAACGTTGGCTGTTAAGATCCGTCCACTGTTTCAGGTCTGTGACCCTTTTGTCAGAACCGAGGAATGTGAGAGATTTCCGAGCCAGTGGAAATTGTAGATGGGGAGAAAACAACGGATGGAAAAGCCTGCACTAGAGGGGAGGGCAGGAGAGATTAAATGAACCAAGGGCTTCATGGTATCAGGCCAAAGGGAACAGTAACGGGACAAGTTTTAAAAAAACAACAAAGAATGTTCCTAGAAGAGGTGCAAATGGCAGGATCCTGAATAGTTGCCGTCGTAAAGTTAAGGGGAGGAAATAAGAGACTCAAGAGGAAGTAAAATCAGAGAAAGGAAGCAAAAGAGGGCGAGAGGTTAATATCTAAAATTGTACGCTCTGACCTCGCCTGTGGCTGAGATTCTCCAGTCCTGCTGCAATGTGGAGTTCTGGCTGATTGCCAAATTCTCCGTTTTGCCTGGCAGCGGTGGCTGAGCCATAGAGATAATTATAAGATTCATGGTGGGAGATATAGGAGGGATGTCCAAGGTAGATTCTTTACTCAGAGTGGTTGGGGTGTGGAATAGACTGCTCGCTGTGACAGTGGAGTCGGACGCTTTAGGAACTTCCAAGCGGTTATTGGATAGGCACATGGAGCACACCAGAACGATAGGGAGTGGGATAGCTTGATCTTGGTTTCAGACAAAGCTCGGCACAACATCGAGGGCTGAAGGGCCTGCGCTGTTCTATGTTTTATGAGATTGGAGAATCCTGCCCGTTGAATTCAAAATTGAGGTTTTAGCAGGCCACTAGCCCGATTAAAGTTTATCAGTGTCACAAGTAGGCTTACATTAACACTGCAATGAAGTTACGGTGAAAATCACCTAGTTGCCACGCTCCGGCGCCTGTTCGGGGTACACTGAGGGAGAGTTTTGGTATGATCAGTGCACCCTACTCGCACGTCTTTCAGACTGTGGGAGGAAACCGGAGCACCCGGAGGAAACCCATGCAGACATGGGGAGAATGTGCAGACTCTGCATAGATAATGACCCAAGCTGGGAATCAAACCTGGGTCCCTGGTGCTGCGAGGAAGCAGTGCTAATCGCTGTGCCACCATGCCGATTGGGTTTGAGCTTCATTTGAATATCTGTTTTTGTAATGCTGAATGAGTGATAATTCTTGTCCAGGACACTGGGAAGACTAACCTACTCCTCTCCCAGTAGTGTGGAGGGATTTTTACATCCACCTGAGGGGGGCTGGACTTTGCATTGATTTGATGTCTCATCTGAAACATGTTTGACTGTGAGACAGAAAACGCTTCGAAATCTATTTCTCACATTCCTCAGTCTCAGAATACTTTATAATGCATATTGTAAAATGCTGGAAAAACCCAACAAGCCTGGCAGCATCTGAGGGGCAAGATGCAGAGGCCAAGAATTTTTCTTCCTTTTTCTGGCAGTGAAGGCAGAGGGATCTTCCTTTCCCACCAAAGCCCCGCAGTGCCAGGGAGCCCACCGCCTGCAGCTAGCTTTGGGGGGTCTGGAAGATCGTGTCTGCGGGAAGGGCAGGAAAATCCCGGTCTGGCTCGAGTCTGTCTGACACTTCATAGAATCCCTACAGTACAGGAGGAGACCATTCCGCCCCATCAAGTCTGTACCGACCGTAATCCCACCCAGACCCTATTGCTGTAACGCCAAATATTTATCCTGCTATTCCCCCTCATACTGAGGGGCAATTTAGCATAGCCAATCAACCTAACCCAACATCTTTGGATTGTGGGAGGAAACCGGAGCCCCTGGAGGAAACCCATGCATACACGAGGAGAATGTGCAAACTCCACACAGACAGTGACCCAAGGCCAGATTCGAGCCTTGGCACTATAAGGCAGTAGAGCTGACCACTATGGCACCATGCCACCCCTTCTTCTGAACTCTCATACAGACTTGAAACGTTGCCAATCTCCAAAAATCATTCGTGGCTGGGATTCTCCGATGCCGCTGAAAGTGAGTGGAGTTCTGGTCGGAACGTGAGGAGAGCCTCTGATGAGATCGGAGAATCCTGCCAGGAATGTTGCAGTTGTTCAAGCTGGTGGGATTTTCTCATCCTGCTGCAGTGAACGGAGATTTGGCTAGGCGCCAAATTCTCAACTTTGCTGCAGTGGAAGCGTGGCGTGAATGGCCGGTAAGATCATGCCGTCTAGTTCTCTCTCCTCAGGTGTTGCCAAACCTGCTGAGTTTTCCAGCATTTTCAGGCTTCATCGCGAACTTCCTGTCTCCGCAGTATTTTGCTTTTATTTTACAGACAGTTTATTGCTGGAAAAGGGGAAGTCTTATCTGAGCATTTGGTCTTGCAAGCTGTAACGGGGGAATGATTTGAATTTAAAGAATGAATTGCTGGTCCCCCCACCTCTCCCCCCTTACAACTTGGTATTCTTACAAAGCTGACCTGTTGAGTGCATGATGAAAAACTTTGACAGCATGTCTATTTTTCCAGCAATTCTTAAGTTCTGTGCTACCCAATGACTATTTGAGACAATTTAAGTTATGGTAAAAGGAACACAGTAAACCTTTTGCAGATGCCTGTATGTCAGTTTATTGGAAACCTTCATGTGTGTCCTTTAGAGCAAAGTAAATGAGGCTTTCTTCTTCTTGATTTCTGTGTGTGTGAAAGTCCAGACATTTGAGATTTTCCATAGGGATTCAAGGCAGGCTCACTGTGGTTAAGAACATAGAACAATATGTTGAGGAACCAACTAGGAAACTGGGCATTTTAGATCTAGTATTACATAAAATTCCTACAGTACAGAAAGAGGTTATTCGGCCCATCAAGTCTGCGCTAACTCCCTGAAAGAGAGTCCTACCTAGCCCCTCCCCTACCTCCATAAACCCACGCATTTACCATGGCTAATCCGCCTAACCTATGTATCTTTTAACACAAAGGAGGCAATTTAGCATGGCCAATCCATCTAACCTGCACATCTTTGGACACTTAGGGGCAATTTAGCAGGTCTCTTTCACTTCAGAATCATAGAATCCCTACAGAGTAGAAGAGGCCATTCAGCCCATTGAGTCTGCAACAGTTCTTTGACAGGGTAACTTACCCAGGCCCATCACCCTGTCCTATCCCTGTACACATTTCCTGTGGCCAATCCACCTAACCTGCACATCTTTGGACACTAAGGTACAACTCAACATGGTCAATCCACCTAACCCACACACCTTTTTAAGGGCTAATTTAGCATAGCCAATCCACCTAACCTTTACATCTTTGAACGTTAAGGGGCAATTTAGCACGGCCAGTTCACCACTCCCACACATCTGTGGACTGCAGGTGGAAACCGGAGGGAACTCACACAGACACGGTGAGAACGTGCAAACGCCACACAGTCACCCGAGGCTGGAATCGAATCCAGCTTCCTAAAGCTGTGCGGCAGCATTGTTAACCACTGTGCTCTCCTGCGGGCGAACCCCGGGAATCACTGATTATATCTGAACCCCAGTCAGTAAGGGGGGAGGGACTACACATTTTTGTTCTCCCCACTCATTGCATCAGGGTGGGGTGGGGGGGTTACCCCCATGTGGCAAACCGTTCAATCTGTTTGCTTTTGACGGAATATTTTTAAATCGTGTGTACGTTTCTGCAAATGACTGATCCGTCGTGTGAAGCAACTCAGCTACTGACAAAAGAAATAGTGCTTTGCTGCCTACCAACCTAACTGAATGAAAGAACGCCTGTGGGAAGCACAATTGAACAATTGCACAAAGCAATCGGCTGGGCACAGTTGTGCGTGGGATTGGTTTGTGCTTTTATCCCCCAGCCCTTGGGGAGGGAAGACTGAAGCGAAAAGAAAAACCCTACCGAATGATTGCCTTTTAACTGAACCAAAGTGATTATATGAGATATATGACGTTGCACTTGAAGGCTTTGCCTGATAACTATGTGTATGTAATAGGCACCAAATAAATATCAGAAATATTCCAAAGGAGATAGATGAACTCGATGTATAGTTACAATATTAATGAAAAATAAAGGAAAATTTAATGGAAGTTTTGGTTTGAAAGCAGCCACTATCTGACCTGACGGAACTCTTAAAATTGCGTTTCTTCTGTCGTCTGATTACTGCTGTATTTGAGCTCATGTTGGATTGACCAAGCTGTCAGTAGCGGTATAATCACTGGACAGGCTATTGCTCAAACGTTCAAGTCGCACAATGGCAGCTTGTTGGAATAAAATTCAATTAATTAATAAAAAACCTGGCGTTCAAAAGTCTTAATGATTGACTATGCAATCATTGTAGAGAGTGGGATGGCTTGATCTTGGGTTTGGACATAGCTCAGCACAACATCAAGGGCCGAAGGGCCTGTACTGTGCTGTACTGTTCTGTGTTCTAAATCGCGCTGCCTCAGCTGGTGGAATTTGAAATCAATAAAAAAAAATTCTGGAATTAAGTATCTACCGATGACCATTGTCGGAAAAACCCATCTGGTTCACCAATGTCCTTTAGGGAAGGAAATCTGTCTGACTTGGTCAGGCTGACATGTGACTCCAGAACCACAGCAATGTGGGTGATTCTCAACAGCCCTCCAAGGGCAAGTAAGGATGGGCAATGAATGCTGGCCCAGCCAGTGATGTCTGTGTCCCATGAATGAATAAGAAAACCCCATCTGGTTCACTAGTGTCCTTCAGAGAAGGAAATCTGCCACCCTTACCCAGTCTGGGCCTACATGTGACTCCAGAGCCACAGCAATGTGGTTGACTCTGTGCTACAGCCCCTGAAATGGCCAAGCAAGCTACTCAGTTGTACCAACAGAGCCCATTGCAAGGAATGAAACCCTGGTACATCACAGGGCATGCAGTGGTTCAACAAGGCAGCTCACCATCAACTTCTCAATGGTAATTCATTTTTCCCCTTGTGTGTGCCTGGGATTCTTCCTGGTGCTGCAGGTTCCTCCCACACTCCAAAGATATGCTGGTTAGGTTGATTGGCTGTGCTAAATTGATCTTTGGTATCAGGACATTAGCAGGGTAAATATGTGGAATTACAGGGATAGGGCCTGGTTGGGATTGTTGTCGGTGCAGACTCAATGGGCCAAATGGCCTCCTTCTGTACTGTAGGGATTCTATGATTAATAAACACTGACCCAGCCAGTGACACTCATGAATGAAAAGAACAAAAGAGGGGAGAAAACAACATCAAAGACCAAAGTTGGATATTTCTAGGGTGCAGTTTAAGTTAGGTTTACATTAACACTGCAATGACGTTACTGTGCAAATGTCCTAGTCACCACACTCCAGCGCCTGTTCGGGTACACTGAGGGAGAATTTAGCATGGCCAATGCACCTAAGCAGTGCGTCTTTCAGAGGCGAGAGTAAACTGGAGCATTTGGAGGAAACCCACACAAACACAGGCAGAATGTACAAACTCCACACAGATAGTATACCAAGCGGGAATTGAACCCAGGTCCCCAGCGCTGTGAGGCAGCAATACCACTGTGCTGCACCATATCGCAAATGTGGGCAAGGCTGTGACTTGAACTTACACCTTGAAATGGTTTCTGTGTTCTGTGCTACTCAATATTCAAGATTTACTATCCATATAATAAAAATAGTGGCCAGAACTCCCACAATCTGAAAGGCGTGGGACATTGGCTGTGCTAAATTTTCCCTCAGGGTACCCAAACAGGCACCGGAGTGTGGCGACTAGGGGATTTTCACAGGAACTTCATTGCAGTGTTAATGAAAGCCTACTTGTGACACTAATAAATAAACTTTAAAAAACTTTACAATTTTAGGTGGTGGTGTAACAGTAATGTCACTGGACTCACAGGTGAATGTTCTGGAGACGTAAGTTCAAATCCCACCATGGCAGCTGTTGGAATTTAGTTTCAATAAATCAATAAAAATTGGGAATTGAAAGCTAGTTTCAGTACTGACAGTGAAAATACCATCAATTGTCATAAAAACCCATCTGGGTCACTGATGTTCTGTAGGGAAGGAAATCTGTCATCTTTACCTGGCCTGACCTACATGTAACTCCAGAGCCACAGCAATGTGGTTGACTCTCAAACACCATCTGAAAATGGTCCAGCAAGCCACTCACTGCAAAGGTAATTAGAAACTGACAACTAGCTATTTCCTCGGGTGGATGTAGCTGTTACTAGGGGGCATAACTATAAGGCTCATGGTGGGAGATATAGGAGGGACGTCCGAGGTAGGTTCTTTACCCAGAGAGTGGTTGGGGTGTGGAATGCACCGCTTGCTGTGATAGTAGAGTCGGACACTTCAGAAACTTTCAAGCGGTTATTGGATAGGCACATGGAGCACACCAGAATGATAGGGAGTGGGATAGCTTGATCTTGGGATTGGACGTAGCTCAGAACAGCATTGAGGGCTGAAGGGCCAGTATTGTGCTGTACTGTTCTACATTTCTATGTTCTAATACTGAGCCCAGTAAGAAGTCTCGCAACACCAGGTTTAAGTCCAACCAGTTTATTTGATAGTAATCCCACAAGCTTTCGGAAACGCTGTTCCTTCGTCAGGTGTGTGGAAGGTTCTGGTCAGAGAAAGGCATATAAAGACACACACAGTTTACAGAATACTGATTAGAATGTGAGTCTTTGCAGCTAACCTGCTTTTCAAGTCTTAAAGAAGCAGACACTGTGAGTGGAGATAGCATTAGCATAGGTTAAAGAGATGCGTATTGTCTCCAGACAGGACAGTAAGTGAGATTTTACAAGCCCAGGCAAGTCATGGGGGTTACAGATAGTGCAACATGAACCCCAGAACTAATGCTGAGCCTGCCAGTGGTGCCCATGTCCCATGAAATAATAAAAATAAGGGTTTGGCCAGGACCTCGTTATGATGTTAACTTTTACCACAGCCAGAAATTACAACATAGAAACATAGAAAATTACAGCACAGTACAGGCCCTTTGGCCCTCAATGTTGTGCCATGCTATGTCCAATCCCAAGATCAATAAAGATTGCCCACTAGTTGCTTGTGGGAATTAAAAATGAGCAATAATTACTTGCCTTAAGTTAATTCAGAAAGGATAGTAGGACTAGGGGGGGGCGGTTTAGAACAGAGTTGAGGAGGAACTTCTTCACTCAAAGGGTGGTGAATCTCTGGAATTCTCTGCCCGTTGAAGTGGTGGAGGCTGCCTCGCTAAATATTTTTAAGACGCGGGTTGATGGGTTTTTGGTAAGCGAGGGGATTAAGGGTTATGGGGAGAGGGCGGGAATGTGGAACTGAGCCACGACAGATCAGCCATGATCTTATTGAATGGCGGGGCAGGCTCGAAGGGCTAGTTGGCCTACTCCTGCTCCTATTTCTTATGTTCTTAATACCCATGTGCTAAGAATTCCAGAATCCCTCCAGTGCAGAAGGAGGCCATTTGGCCCATCAAATCTGAATCTCTGACAGAGCAACTTACACAGAGCCATTCCCTGCCCTAGCCCCGTAACCTCACATATTTACCCCACTAATCCCCCTAACCTACAGATCTTGGGACATGAAGGGGCAATTTAGCTTGGCCAATCCACCTGACCTGCACACCTTTGGACATTAAGGGGCCATTTACCATGGTCAATCCACCTAACTTTACATCTTTGGATACTAAGGTACAATTTAGCATGGCCAATCCACCCTATCTGCACATATTTGGGCTCTTGGAAGAAACGCACTCAGACACGGGGAGAACATGCAAACTGCACAAGGCCGGAATTGCACCTGGGTCTGTAGCGCTGTGAGGCAGCAGTGCTAACCACTGTGCTACCGTGCTCTGTCCTGGGAAGCACTGCAGTAATGCTGAACGCGCACTCTTCACGATACCAGGTTTATGACCCAGTGACAATGAGAGAACAGCTGCGATATTTGATAGAATTGTGTGGGGAATCAAACCCCGGTCCCTGGCACCATAGGGCAGCAGTGCTAACCACTGCGCCAACCATACCACACTATATGCAGGGGCTGTGACAAGTGCCCGTCACCACCTGTGCAGGCAAACAATGAACTTGAACCACTTGTTTCTTGGTTAACATTGATTGATTCCTCCCGAAGTGTAGTTAATCAGAATCCAGTGGAGACCAACTGACATGACCTCCTTAACGAAAGGTCGCATAACTTTGGCTTGCCAATACTGAACCTTACAATCGAACCACCATTAATCACAAGTCTCAGACAAACATTGCTCAAGCAATATTTTCTCTCCTGCAGAGAGCGTAATGAAAATCTTTTGCTTTATTTCTCACAGCGCCAGGAACACGGGCTCAGTTCCAGCCTTGGGTCACTGCCTGTGTGGAGTTTGCATGTTCTCCCCATGGCTGCGTGGGTTTCCTCCGGGTGCTCCAGTTTCCTGCCACAGTCCAAAGATGTGAGGTTAGGTGGATTGGCCATGGTAAAGTGCCTGTTAATACAAGGGAGGTGAATACATGAGGTTTTGGGGATAGGGCCTGAGTGGAATTATTGTCTGGACAGCCCCGATGGACTGAATGGCCTCCTTCCGCACTGTAGGAATTCTAAAACAGCAAATTAACAATACCATACTAGACTTTATCACCCAGGGTTAGAAAAAAAGCTGTGACTTGTGAATTAATTAGAGCAGATATGTACCATTTAATAGGTTGTTCATATCTGGGTGGAAAAAAAGACAATTTAAAAAATAATTACAAAATTACTTTCAATTATTAAAGTGCTGCATCTTCTTAAAGAAATGGGGGAGATAATTGTGGGTTTGAACTTTCCAGTTAATATATTTCCCGGTACAAAGACGGATACACGGGAATGATGTTCATCTTTAGGTCTGTCCATTTTTTTCATTTCATGCCTTTGAAAATGCTTACTTTCACATTTCTAACAGATAAAAAGATTGCCTTGCATTTATATACCACTCCTCACAATAGCGCGATCTGAGCAGTCATTCGCGCCCCGCTGTCACTGCAAGCGAGGGCAGGGAATGTGACACGCGGTCGAATCCCCGTTCACTGCAGCAAGATCAGAAAATCCCGCTGGTGTGGACAGCTGGAAGATTCTACCCTAGGACGGCACAGGGGTCAGCACTGCTGCCTCACAGCGCCAGGGACCCGGTTTCAATTCTGGCCTCGGGTCACTGTCAGTGTGGAGTTGGCACGTTCTCCCCGTGTCTGCGTGGGTTTCCTTTAGGCGCTCCGGTTTCCTCAGATGTGCAGGTTGGGTGGATTGGCCATGTAAAGTTGCCTCTTAATATCAGGGAAATACATGGGATTGCGGGGATAGGGCCTGGATCTCATTGTGTTCGCTGTTGGCCTCTTGGGGTTTGTGGAAGAACTCCCTCAGCCTTGTTCGCCTGATGAATTCCTCTGTGTCCGCTGCGAGATTGATGGGGTCCATTTTGCTGATGGGATTGTTGCCTGTGTGGACTTGATGGGCCAAACAGCCTCCTTCTGCACTGTAGGAATTCTGTTCTATTCTAAAACAAGAAATTAACAGCTCAGTACTCCCTCAGCACCACATCATCAGCCTTTGATTTTCTTGAGCTGAAGTTCTAGGGGTGGCACAGTGGTTAACACTGTTGTCTCACAGCGCCAGGAACCGCGGTTCGATCCTGGCTTGGATCACTGTCTATGCGGAGTTTGCACGTTCTCCCTGTGCCTGTGTGGGTTTCTCCGGGTGTTCCAGTTTCTTCTCATGTCCGAAAGACATGCTGGTTAGCTTCATTGGCCGTGCTAAATTCTCCCTCAGTGTACCTGAACAGGTGCCAAGAGTGTGGCGACTAGGGGATTTTCACAGTAACTTCATTGCAGTGTTCATATAAGCTTACTTGTGACACTAATAAATGAACTTAAAATTAAATTTAAACTTAGAGTCATCAAGATTTAAAGCAGGGAAACAGGCCCTTTGGCCCAACTTGTCCATGCTGCCCAGTTTTTACCACTAAGCTAGTCCCAATTGCCTGCATTTAGCCCATATCCCTCTATACCCATCTTACCCATGTAACTATCTAAATGCTTTTTAAAAGACAAAATTGTACCTGCCACTACTACTACCTCTGGCCGCTCGTTCCAGACACTCACCACCCTCTGAGCGGGATTTGAATCAAAGCAACAGACCTACCGCTGACCCTCAATCAACTTCGAAATTAGGGGAGTTTAAAACTAGAGGTTTAGCAGGTTTTTGGTGAGAGGGGAGAGATGCAAAAGGGTCCAGACAGACAATCTTTTCACACAGAGGGTGGTGAGTGTCTGGAACAAGTTGCCAGAGGTATTAGTAGAGGCGGGTACAACTTTGTCTTTGAAAAAGCATTTAGACAGTTACATGGGTAAGATGGGTATAGAGGGAAATGGGGGCCAAATGCAGTTAGGACTCGCTTAGTGGTTTAAAAAACAGGGCGAATGGACAAGTTGGGCTGAAGGGCGTGTTTCCATTCTATAAAGTGAAGATTTAAGGTTTATTTATTAGTCACAACGCAAGCAAACGGAATGGGGCTAGTTCAGTTTCGGAAACCTGGGTGAGTTGAGCCGAAGGCCCTGTTTCCATGCAGTATAGGTCTATGATTCTATAAGTAAGGCTTACATTAACACTGCAGTGAAGTTACTATGAAATTCCCCGAGTCGCCACACTCCTGTTGGGGTCAATGCCCCTAACCAGCATGTTTTTCAGACTGTGGGAAGAAACCGGAGCAAACCCACGCAGACACAGGGAGAACGGTCATATTCCACAGAGACAATGACCCAAGCCGGGAATCGAACCCGGGTCCCTGGCGCTGTAAGGCAGCCGTGCTAACCGCTGTGCTATTATAATCTGCCACTATAAACCTCTATGACTCTAAGGGCAACAGAGAGAAACATAGGAACAGGAGTAGGCCATTCAGCCCTTTGAATCAGCTCCGCCACCCAATACATTGCCAGTTGAACTCTTCAAAGCCTTTTGCACAAACTATCCTCTTGATGTTATTGCTAATCAGATGGTGATTTGATTCTTATTTAAACGCAGCTGTTTCTGAAATGGTTTTACTCTGCATTGTTAATGTTTCGCAGTCGGTTTATGATGAATGTTATTTGACAGTAGGGATCTGCTGCTATCATTAGAGGAAGCAATAAACGCTTTGGACAACCTCTTAGGTACATGAAATTTAAGTGCCAGACACCGGGTAACAAATGCGTCATAATGTTGGAGAGAAAGTGTGTTCATTTTAATGAGGCAGAAAACCATAAAACAAGGTTTTAATTTTAAATTTGTTGTGGGCAGTTTCTGAACTGATTGTTAAATGGGGTGTCAACGGTGAGAATGAAAACATTTTGGTTGTATCTTCTCCTTCAGCCTTGCCAGATATTGGGTATGCCAATCCTCCCACCATATCCATTCGCTCCATATTGTGGCAGTCTCGTAGCACAGTGGTTAGCAATTTAGCAGGATCAGTGACTGAAGGCCAGAAACCCAGGTCTTAACCAGCTTGCTATCACCAGAGATGGGTTACAATGGGCCCAATGAGGTTACTGTATGACCTGCCAGTGGAAACACAGCAGCCACCACGATTACATAGAATTCCTTCAATGCAGAAAGAGGCCATTCAGCCCAAAATTACCCAGGTTTACCACACACCAATTCAGTAATCCCCTTAACCTACACATCTTTGGACACTAAGGGGCAATTTAACACGGCCAATCCACCTAACCTGTACATCTTTGGATGCTGAAGGACAATTTAGCATGGCCAATCCACATAACCTCCATATTTTTGAACAGTAAGGGGCAATTTAGTATGGTCAATCCATGTAACCTCTGCATCTTTGAACAGTAAGAGGCAATTTAGCATGGTCAATCCACCTAACCTCTGCATCTTTGAACAGTAAGGAGCAATTTAACATGGCCAATCCATCTAACCGACACATTTTGGGATACTAAGGGGCAATTTAACATGGCCAATCCACCTAACCTGCACATCTTTGGACACTATAGGGCAATTTAGCATCTCCAATCCACTTAACCAGCACATCTTTGGACACTAAAAGGCAATTTAGCATGGCCAATCCACTTAACCTGCACATCTTTGGACACTAAGAGGCAATTTAGCATGGCCAATCCATCTAACCTGCACATCTTTGGACACTAAGAGGCAATTTAGCATGGCCAATCCATCTAACCTGCACATCTTTGGACACTAAGAGGCAACTTAGCATAGCTAATCCACCTAACCTGCACATCTTTGGACACTAAGAGGCAATTTAGCATGGCCAATCCACCTAACCCATACATCTTGTGAGAGGAAACCGGAGCACCTGGAGGAAACCCATGCAGACACAGGGAAGAATGCGCAAACTCCACAAGGACGGTCATCCGAGGCTGTATTCAAACTCACCCCCTCGCCAGTTCCCCCTTTACCAAGGCCTGAAGATGGCTGCAATTGGGATCGTGCCTGAATCAGGTGCCGCCCTGAATGCAAATTTCAAATCCGCCCCAACGCTTAAAATCAAAATGGTCAAATCGGGCCTTGTGTCTTGAGTGTTACGTGAAACAATTCTTAAAAAATTATGTCATTTAGATAAAACAAGCCAGGGACTAATGGCTGCATTTCTCAAGCAAGCAACCGTGCTTTAGTATGAAGACAGCAGCCCTTGGAGAAAAATTGGCTGATTAAGTATTCATGAAAGGGCTGCATTCATTTCAATTAATGCATTTCCCGAACTGGAGAAGGAGAAAGAGTTTCATCTCTTACCAGTTGATCTCAATTTCCTCTTAATGGTGCAATTTGTCCTTAAAATGGCCAATTAGAGGCAGTCTATGAAAAGGCCGTTGAATAGAATTCTTCAGCGACCCAAACGTCTGACAGTGTTCAGATTGGAATTAAGATGGCTGTAGGCTTTTGTGATAAGGCAGTTTCAATCTGGAGGAGACTCAAAGACTTTTGTGTATCTTCAATAGAAGAAAATTGCTGCGGATGCTAGAAAGCGAAACCAAAAGAGAAAACGCTGGAAAATCTCGGCAGGTCTGGAAAGCACCTATAAAGAGAGAAAAGAGATGGCGTTTCGAGTCTGGGTGACCCTTTGTCAAAGCTAAAAGGCAGAGAAAGTGGGAGATATTTATACTGCAGGGGGAGGGAATGGATGATGAGTCGTAGCCTCAAAAACAAGGTGAAAGGCTGCTAATGGCAGCCCATAGAGAGAATAGAGGGTGTGAAACGGCAGAGAAGCTGAAATCAGAGGGGAAACTGTGACAGATGAAGCTGTCGGGGGAAGGAGGAGGTGGGTGGGAGAGAGGCAAAATTGGGAAAAAGGAAGGGAAAGGGGAAGAAAAGGGGAGAAAAGGTAAAGAAAGGGGGGATAAAAGAAGGGGAAAGAGAAAGGGGGGGAAGAGAAATGAAGAAAGACAATAAAGAAATAAAAAAAAGAGAACAATAAAAAATTAAATAAAACGGAAACCAAATCATCTGAAGTTGTTGAATTCGATGTTGGGACTGGAAGGCTGGAATGTGCCTAGCTGGAAGATGAGATGCTGTTCCTCCAGTTTACAGGTGCTGTCAGACCTGCTGAGATTTTCCAGTGTTTTCTCTTTTGTGTATCTTCGATCCTTTGATCACGCGTGGGATCATCATATTTGGACGAAACACATTTCCTTTAATCTTGTTAAAATGGATTGTGGAGAATGAGCTTTAGCTACCGGTGATTACAAGATACCAATTTGGGCTGGGGGTTTCCCATGACAATGTAACCTGTGACAGCAGCACTCAAATGACTTGATTTGATTTGATTTATTATTGTCACACGTGTTAGTATACAGCGAGAAGTTTCTTGCGTGCAATACAGACAACGCGTACCATTCACAGAGAAGGAAAGGAGACAGTGCAGAATGTAGCGTTACAGTCATAGCTAGGGTAGAGAGAGATCAACTTAATGTCCATTTAAAAGGCTGATGGCAGCAGGGAAGAAGCTGTTCCTGAATCGATTGGTATGTCACCTCAGGCTTTTGTATCTTTTTCCCGACAGAAGATGGAAGAGAGAATGTCCGAGGTGCGTGGGATCCTTAATGACGCTGGCTGCTTTTCCGAGGCAGCGGGGAATATAGACAAAGTCAATAGATGGGAGGTTAATGATGGACTGGACTTTGTTCACGACACTTTGCAGATTCCTGCAGTCTTGGGCAGAGCAGGAACCATACCAAGCTGTAATACAACCAGAAAGAATGCTTTCTATGGTGTCTTTGTAAAAGTTGGTGAGAGTTGTCGTGGACATGCCAAATTTCTTTAATCTTGTAAGAAAGTAGAGGCATTGGTGGCTTTCTTAACTATAGCTTCAGCAAGTTGTAGCCGTCTTGGTGCACCATGGATTTTAAGTCACTTACAGATAAGGCTGATTACCTTTTGAGTGTCCACATGAGGATATAAAGGGCTCAGGGAGGACGCTGAGGAGTTTTACAGGAAACGTACCAGGAATGAGATGCTGCAATTACGTGGAATTGTTCTCTTCGGAGCAGGAAAGATTAAGGGATTCAATCGAGGTGTTCAAAATTTATGAGGTGTTCAGATAGAAAAGATGGGAGAGTTGGTAGTCAGAGGATACAGCATTGAGGTAACCGGCAGTTTTCATGAAGGGATTTCTGATCCAGAATGTGCTATCTGAAGCAATGGTGATCAAAGGACGAAGAAAATTACAGCACAGGAACAGGGCCTTCGGCCCTCCAAGCCTGCAGCGACCATGCTGCCCATGTGAACTAAAACCCCCTATCCTTCCGGGGACCCTATCCCTCTACTCCCATCCTATTCATGTACTTGTCCAGATGCACCTTAAAAGTCACTCCTGTATCCGCTTCCACTTCCTCCGCCGGCAGTGAGTTCCAGGCACCCATCACCTTCTGTGTATGTCTCCTTTATTTTATGTTAGTCACAGATAAGGTTACATTAACACTGCAATGAAGTTACTGCAAAAATCCTCTAGTTGCCACACTCCAACACCTGTTTGGGTACACTGAGAGAGGATTGAGCATGGCTAAATCCTAACCTGCACATCTTTGGATTGTGGGAGGAAACCAGAGCACCCGAAGGAAACCCACACAGACACGGGTAGAATGTGCAGACTCCACACAAGCAGTGACCCAAGCCGGAAATGAAACCTGGAAACAGACAGGGATGTGTTAACGCTGAGAAAACTAAAATCACTGCAATCATGAAATGCACTGCAATACTATAGTCATTTTGTGGTGTATGGTATGTTGCAGGGAGACGATGGCCTAATGGTATAATCGCAAGACTATTAATCCAGACTCTCAGTTAATATTCTGGGGACGCAAGTTCGAATCTCGCCACGGCAGATGGTGGAATTTGAATCAATAGAATCCTCCAGTGCAGAAGGAGGCCATTGAGTCTACACTGACCACAATCCCACCCAGACCCTGTTCCTGCAACCCCACACATTTACCCTGCTAATTCCTCCTGGCACTAGGGCCAATTTAGCACAAGCCAATCCGCCTAGCCCACACACCTTTGGACTGTGGGAGGAAACCCACACAGACACGGGGAGAACATGCAGACTCTCACAGACAGTGACCCGAAGCCGGAATTGAACTGGGGTCCCTAGTGCCGTGAGGCTGCAGTGCTAACCACTGTGCCACAGTGCCGCTTCTATAAATTCAACAAGAAAAAAATCTGGAATTAAGAATTTACCAATGGCCATGAAATCATTGTCGGAAGAAAAAATCTGCCTCATTTTTAGTAGGATCAATTACTTGGGTGGTGTGTGTGGTTGGGGGGGGGGGAGCGGGGGTGTAGTGGAGGGGAGTGGGGGGGGCGCGGGGGGGCAGGGGGGAGCGGGGGGTGCGGGTGGGGGGCAGTTGCATAGGTTGAAAGTGAGGGGGTAAAGTTTGAAAGAGATGTAAGGGGCAAATATTTCACACAGAGGGTGGTGAATGACTGGTACGTGCTGCTGGGAGAGGTGGTGGAAGCAGATTCTATAACAACGTTCAAGAAGCTTCTGGATAGATTCCGTGCTGGGCGAGGTTGTCAAGTTTCAGCCAAGGGAATGTATGCGACAGGAGCAGAAGGAGACATTTGTTTGGGGATAGGAATCACTTTACTGATGAATTTAGGAGGTGGGTGTTGGAGAGCTGTCGAGGTATATATATGTAGGGCATTGGTGAGGCCGCAGCTGGAGTACTGTGTGCAGTTTTGGGCGCCGTACTTACGCAAGGATATTTTGGCCTTGGAGGGAGTGCAGAGGAGGTTTACTAGGCTGATGCCGGAGTTGAGGGGGTTGAGCTATGAGGAGAGGCTGAATAAACTAGGCTTGTAATCGTTAGAGTTTAGAAGAATGAGGGGAGATCTCATTGAGACGTATAAGATGATGAATGGGATGGATAGGATAGAGGTGGAGAGACTCTTCCCGCTCAGAAAGGATAGTAGGACTAGGGGGCACAGCCTCAAGATAAAGGGGGGGGCGGTTTAGAACGGAGTTGAGGAAGAACTTCTTCACTCAAAGGGTGGTGAATCTCTGGAATTCTCTGCCCGTTGGGGTGGTGGAGGCTGCCTCGCTAAATATTTTTAAGACGCGGGTTGATGGGTTTTTGATAAGAGAGGGGATTAAGGGTTATGGGGAGAGGGCGGGAATGTGGAACTGAGACACGACAGATCAGCCATGATCTTATTGAATGGCGGGGCAGGCTCGAAGGGCTAGATGGCCTACTCCTGCTCCTATTTCTTATGTTCTTATGTTCTTATAAGAGGGAGAAAGGGATAAATCATTGTGTTGATAAGAGTTATTTGAAGTAAGTTACTCATGGAGCTGAATGGCCTATTTCTGTGGTTCAATGGTTCACTAGTTCATTCAGTTTATTAGGTAACAAAAATCAAATAATATTATGATTTCCTTCCATTAAAGGAATGGAGTTGAGCTGATCCTGGAATTGCCACTGTCGGGAAATAGTTTTGGCAATCTTCCATCTCTTGGGAAGATGGTTGGCGCCATGGTTAGTAAGCATCACCTGATGTGATGTAGGAGCCCCACTCTGGTATAGCAGCCTTGCTGCAGAGGAAGACTTATCATAGAATCCCTGCAGTGCAGAAGGAGGCCATTCGGCCTATTAAATCCGCACCGACCACAATCCATCCAGACCCTGTTCCTGTGACCGTCCCATATTTACCCTGCTAATCCCCCTTATACTTAGAGTCAATTTATCACGGCCAATCAACCAAACCTGCACATCTTTGGAGTGTGGGAGGAGACTGGAGCACCCAGAGGAAACCCACACAAACACTGCGCAAACTCCGCACAGACAGTGACCCGAGGCCGGAACCGAACCTGACGCTGTGAGGCTGCAGTGCTAACTGCCGCGCCACCATGCCATGGGCAGGATTTTCCAGTCGCGTTCGCCCCAAGGCCGGAACGTCCTGCCTGAGGTCAACGGACCTTTGTTTTATCCATGTCCCGTCCGCTACAATTCCCACGGCAGGCGGGATGGTGGAATTCCACCGTTGGTGTTTGCTATGGGCTGTGCAGCAGATACTTTCACTAAATGTGGCATTTTTACATCCGGCGGGGGTTGGGGGAAGCTATTTTCCCATCCCGCTGCTCTAAAAAATTAGCAGAGCCGGCCAGGAAATTCTCAAGTCAGCTGATTCATGGGGTTCACGCATGCACTCCCACCCCAATGGCATCTCACAGCACCGATTGCCAGCGACATCACATCTATGCCGGAAATCAGCAGGGAGGCGCAAAGACCATTTAAATGGTCATTTGGATATAATTTAAATATGATTTGCAGGCCCGGGTCAGGCCCACTAGCCTTACCCTCCACTGCCAGAGTGGGTCACTTCAGTGGGGATTACAGTAGCACCCCCCCCGACTAATGAGGAACTAGCCGCCAGACACTGATGGAGTAAAGTGGGGGCAACTGGAGCCTCCCAGAGGGTTGGGCAGCATAAGGAGGAGTGGGAGAAGTCTCCCCAGGCACTGGCACCTTGGCAGTGCCAACTCGGCTTTCTGGCACTGTCCAAGAGACAAAGTGTCAATGCCCTGAGGCACATTGGCACTGCCCATTGGGCATGAGGCATGTTAGGGATTAATTGCTCTCCAACCAGACGACATTTAAGATTCAACCACATTGCTCTGGAGCCACACGTAGGCCAGACCAGGTAAGGGTGGCAGATTTCCTCCCCTAAAGGACATCTGTGAGCTAGGTGGGTTTTTACGACAATTGACAATGGTTTCATGCCTAATTCTAAATTTTTATTGAACTCAAATTGCACCATCTGCAGTGATGGGATTCGAACCCGAGCCCCTGGACCTTGTCCTGGGTCTCTGGATTATGAGTCCAGTGACACTAGCACCATGACACTGCCTCGCTCGTGAAGAAGCTCGGATGAAGCTCTGACCAGCTCTGGCAAAGGGTCATCCAGACTTGAAACGCTGGCTCTGTTCTCTCTCCGCACACACACACATGCTGCCAGACCCGCTGAGATTTTCTGTTTTTATTACCAGGCTACATTGAGTTCACTAATAAGAAAGCAGTGCTTGTAACTTTACAAAGACTTGCTCAACCTCCAAGGGCTAACTGGTGAGATAGCTGTCTTTGTTTCAGTTTCAAAGCAGTTGAATCGTGTTGTCGTGTCCCCTTAAGCACAAACATGTACGTTAAGTATGGTTTAAACATAAAGGCAAACAAGGCTGACACTACAAAGCAGTACTGCACTGGCAGAGAGTATCTTGTATGAGACGGAGAAAGAGCCCAAGGCACTATTCTGGAGAACAGTAGGGAGGTTCTTGGCTAATATTTATCCTTCAGCCATCATCACTACAACAGATTCTTGGTCATTATCACATTGCTTTGCGAGGACTCTTGCTGTGTGTAAATTGGCTGCCAGTGGTTCCTGAATTACAACAGTGCCTCCACTTCACAAGTACTTAGAAAGTGCTGGAGGCTACCTGAGCCCATGAAAAGTGCTAAATAATTGCGGGCCTTCCTTTCTCTTTGTTAATTGACCTTTGCTCAACGGAGTACTGTTGTGTTCTTAATGTGTCCTGCCATTTTGAAAGATTTATGTATGCAAAAGCAACAACTATTATTTGTTCAGTGCCCGGATTCCCGGCTCGGGTCACTGTCTGTGTGGAGTCTGCATGTTCTCCTGTGTCTGCGTGAGTTTCCTCCGGGCGCTCTGCTTTCTTCCCTCAGAAGTGCTGATTTGGTGTCCTTGGGTCATAAAATAACAAGGGGATCGGTGATTATAAATGTGCCAGGCTAACGAGGTTGGCTTGCTGGAGTATGGACTACCTGATGAGTCTTTCTTGGAGATGGTGGCGTAGTGGTATTTTCACTAATAACTCAGAGGCTCAGGATAATGTTCTGGGGACCCAGGTTCAAATCCCACCGTAGCGAATGGTGAAATTTGAAACCAAGGGCCTGATTTTTTTTCTTAAAAGAGATACCCGATGAGTCTTAATTGATGGCTAAATCAGGGAGCCTCATGCTCCATAAGAACCAGGAGCAGGAGTAGGCCATCTGGCCCCTCGAGCCTGCTCCGCCATTCAGTAAGACCATGTTAATCTTTTTGTGGACTCAGCTCCACTCACCCGCCCGCTCACCGTAACCCTTAATTTCTTTACTGTTCAAAAATCTACCTATCCTTGCTTTAAAAACATTCAATGAGGTAGCCTCAACTGCTTCACTAGGCAGGAAATTCACAACCCTTTGTCTGAAGAAGTTCCTCCTCATCTCACTCCTATATATTCCTCCCTATTTAAAGCAGGTGTGTCAGTCTCTCTGCCTGCATTCAGCAGGGAGCAACTGGAGAGCTGGCTATGTACAGGTGTATGGTGTAAATGAAGTAACTTGTTGACGGGACTTCCGACTCCGTGGAGTTATTACAATAAACACCAGCATTGATGAGTTGGACCAGATGGCCTGTCGCCTTGCTGCCTATTTGCTGCTTCTACCATCAAATCCCTGGAAGTGCCTCCCTAACAGCACTGTGGATGTACCTACACCTCACCACTGCAACAGTTCAAGGAGGCATCTCACCACCACCTTCTCAAGGGCAACTGGGGATGGGCAATAAATGCTGACCTAGCCAGGGAAGCCCACATCCCATAAAATGAATGAAAAATAACTGTTATGGTGGCACAGTGGTTAGCACTGCTGTTTCACAGTGCCAGGGACCTGGGTTCGATTCTTGGTTTGGGTCACTGTCTGTGCGGACTCTGCATGTTCTCCCCGTGTCTGTGTGGGTTTCCTCCGGGTGCTCCGGTTTCCTCCCACATTCCGAAAGACGCGCTGGTTAGGGTGCATTGGCTAAATTCTCCCTCAGTGTCCTCAAACAGGTATTGGAGTGTGGCGACTGGGGGATTTTCACAGTAATTTCATTGCAGTGTTAATGTCAGCCTACTCGCGACTCTAATAAATAAACATTAAACTTTAACAGAGAGACCTCAACATTGGTACAAAAACAGAAGAAAAGATAAAACCCCAGGTGATAGAACAAGCCACAGAGGTCTAGAAGTGGTGAGATAAAGAATGACAACCTGAGTTTAATCTAGATTTTAAAATGAAAAGGATTGACATTTGATTGATACATGGATTATTTGAAGTGATCTTGCATATTTCCACTGACATGAAAATATATATAGTGCTTGGAGCTATAAATGACAGAGTGTCTCAACCACAATCCCACCCAGGCCAATCCTCATAACTCCATTTATTTACCCTGCTAGCTCCCCTGACACTAAGGGACAATTTACAAAGGCCAGTCAACCTAACCTGCACACCTTTGGACTGTGGGATGAAATCAGAGCACCCGGAAGAAACCCGGGGAGAATGTGTAAACTCCACACTGTCACCTGTGGCCAGAATAGGACCTGGGTCCCTGGTGCTGTGAGGCACTAGTGCCAACCACTGTGCCGCCCAGCAGATTAGGGGTGAACTCCAGATTATTTGATTAGATTAAATTCAAATCCCACCATCTGCCGTGGCGGGATTCGAACCAGGGTTCACAGAATATTAGCTGAGTTTGTGGATTAATAGTCCAGTGATAATACCATGAGGCCAACGCCTCCCTACACACTTGACGCCCATTTAAATGGAGGGGTAGATTTGTGAGGCGGTGGGTGATATTTGCGGTGAGGCTGCTAACAAGAACGCAGCGATGGTTTCGACGTGAGTAAGAATCTGACATGAGCTTACAGTTGGCGAGTTTTTACAAGTACTAAAAGAATTAAGCTGATTGAGACTGCTTTGTATCAACTGACAACAGCTCGGGGAAGCTGAGGTTGCGATAGGGAACTATCCAAGGCCAGAGCTTAGGGAGGGGAGAAACAGCCAAGAGGAAATGTGAAGATATTAATCTCAATCTTTGCATACTCCTTCATCAAAGCATTTTCTTCAGATGATAGCGATCTGATGGCTGACTTCATCGCAAGACATTCCGGTTGTGAATACAAATGAGCTAAATGCTTTGAGGGGCACTTGAAGATATTTTCCCTGTTGTCAGATCCGTACTTGTGTCAAAGCCATCGCTGCGTTCTTATTCGCAGCCTTTCTTCTCATTAAAGGTGAAGTAATCTTCGGAAAATATCCTGAAGAGCATCGCTGTGAAAAGTGATGGACCCAGAATGCGCTCCATTCTTTAAAAAATAGAAACGATAAGCACTTGTCTGAACTAATATCGTGGTTTGTGATTTCTAGGAGCGTGTTCTTACTGGACGCTCAAGCCACGCTCCCTCCCGCTCCAGCGAGGTCAGAGAACTTGGCGCCCAGCCAAATCTTCATTCTCTGCAGCCGGATGGAAAAATCCGCTGGTGTGAATGGTGGTGATATCCCAACCGTAGAGTTTCAAAGTGAGGCGGGACAGGGCCTGTGTGGGGGTGCAGACTCGATGGGCCAAATGGCCTCCTTCTGCCCTGTAGGGGTTCTACAAAACTGTAGGATTCTATGCGCAAGTTAGGTTGATTCACCATGATAAATTGTCCCTCAATGTCAGGGGGGAACTAGGAGGGTAAATATGTGAGGTTACGGGGTTAGGACCTGGGTGGGATTGCTGACGGTGCAGGCTCCATACTCCATGATCTATCCAAGTGTACATGGAATTAAAACTGGATCCAGCTACTTCCCCTGAACCCATTCACTCATGGTTTTGAAAATAGCCTGGAGTGTGGACATTTTGCAGGATGACTTTAGAAATAATGGGGAGTCTTGGCAGAAACTGGGAATTTTATTTTGTCTAACAAGAACAATCTTTGTGAAAGATTGAGTTTTTAAAATGTCACAATCCATCAAATGGTAATGGGCAATGTACAATATTAGTGCAGAAACATTCTCTTTTTAATGCAGTACTTCAGCTGCAGTGTCCACTGGATGCGTTGACATAACCATTGTAGAAACGGCATACAAATGCACTTGGCTTTTGTACAGGCCATTCCTGCAAAGGCAGCAATGGTAATGCGTGAGTGTGCAAGCTCCAAAGATAGTACAATTAGCCCCATACCTCACAATGCCAGGGACCCGGATTCCACTCCCTGTGTGAAGTTAACACTTTCTCCCCGTGTCTGAGTGGGTTTCCTCTGAGTGCTCCAGTTTCCTCCCACAGTCCCAAGTTGTGCCGGTTAGGTGGATTGACCATGTTAAGTTGCTCCTTAGTGTCCAAAGATGTGCACGTTAGGTAGATTAGCCATGATAAATTGCCACTTGTGTCCAAAGGTGTGCAGGTTAGGTGGATTGGTCATGCTGAATTGCTCCTTAGTGTCCAAAGATGTGCACGCTAGGTGAATTGGCTATGCTAAATTGCTCCTTAGTGTCCAAAAATGTGCAGTTTTGGTGGATTTGCTATGCTAAATTGCCCTTTAGTGTCCAGAGAAAAGGGACCCTGGCTCGATTCCCAGCTTGGGTCACTGTTCGTGTAGAGTTTGCACATTCTCCCAATGTCTGCGTGGGTTTCCTCCAAGTGCTCCGGTTTCCTTCCACAGTCCAAAAGACGTAGTGGTTGGGTGCATTGGCCATGCTAAATTCTCGCCTAGTGAATCTGAACAGGTGCCGGAGTGTGGCGACTAGGGGATTTTCACATTGTAGTGCGAATGTAAACTTGTGATACCAATAAAAAAACTTAAAAAGATTTAGATGAGTAATTGAAACTCTATAGCATACAGGGCTATGGACCAAGTGCTGGAAAATATAATTAGCCTTGATAGTGTTTGATGGGTGTCATGTACATGATGGGCTTTTCCTGTGCTGCATGACTCTACGTGTGGGATTTTACAGCCTTGCTCGAACAAGATTGGAAAACCCCTTTTGAGGTCAACAGGCATTCCCGTTGTCTGCCCCTTGCCCGCTCCAATTCTGTGGCCGGCGGGACGGTGGGATTTAAAATAAAAATTCAGATGTGGACATGGGCATCGCTGGCTGGGCCATCATTTATTGCCCGTCCGTAGTGCCCTTGGAGGGCAGTTGAGAGTCAACCACATTGCTGTGGCTCTGGAGTCACATGTAGGCCAGACTAGGTAAGGACGGCAGATTTCCTTCCCTAAAGGAACCAGATGTGTTTTTCCTGACAATGGTTTCATGATCATTAGGTTTTGAAGGTGAATTCTAACAGTCCCTCTGAGCAAGTGTCACCCAATTTATCCAAGTGCTTGCTTTTTAAGATCTTCATTCTTTTTTACAATTTATTTTGTTAGTATCACAAGTAGGCTCACATCAGCACTGCAGTGAAGTTAGAATCATAGAACTGTTACATTGCAGAAGGAGGTCATTCGGCCCATCGAATCTGCACCGACCACAATCCCACCCAGCCTCTATTCCTGTAACCCCATATATTTACCCTGTTAATCGCCCTGACACGAAGGAGCAATTTAGCATGGCCAATCCCCCAACCCATATATCTTTGGATGTGAGAGGAAACTGGAGTGCCTGGAGGAAACCCACGCAGATATGGGAAGAATGTGCAAACTCCACGCAAACAGTGATCCAAGCCAGAAATTGACCCTGGGGCTGTGCTAACCACTATGTCACTGGGCCGCCCCAAGTTGCTGTGAAAATTCCTTCGTCACCACACTCCTGCGCCTGTTCGGGTACACTGTGGGAGAATTTAGCACGGCCAATACACCTAACCAGCACGTCGTTTGGACTCTTCACGTACTCAAACTTGACATATAGGGATTGGAAGGTGAACCTTGCTAAATAATGAGTGGCTTTTCTTTGACGGCAAGCAAATTTTCCTTGTTTTTGACTCATAGGGCAGGATTTTACAGCCTCGTCCGCCCTGAAGCCGTAACATCCTACCCGAGGTCAATGGACCTTCCTATTGCCCGGCCCCTCACCCGCTCCGATCCCGGGATGGTAAAATTCTGACCATCGTTTTTAAGTAAATTCCCATAAACTGTAAATCATGGTTTAAGCATTTTATCGCCACTAGGTGGTACACACGCCACTCACCCCACACACTCTGCCTTTTAATGGAGTGGGGAAATGGTAATTTTTATGTAGTTACCAAAAAGATCAATTATCATAGAATCATAGAATTCCTACATTGCAGAACATCCGGCCCATTGAATCTGCACTGAGCCTCTGATAGAATATCTTACCTAGGCCCTATTCCTGCAACCCCACACGTCTATCATGGCCAATCCACCTAACCTTCACATCTTTGGATGCTAAGGGACAATTTAGCATGACCAATCAACAAAATCTGCACATCTTTGGACACTAAGCAGCAATTTAGCATGGCCAATCACCCTAACCCACACATCTTTGGACACTAAGGTACAATTTAGGATGACCAATCCCCCTAACCTACACATCTTTGGATACTAAAGGGCAATTTAGCATGGCCAATCCACCTAACCTGTACATCTTTGGACACTAAAGGTACAATTTAGGATGACCAATCCACCTAACCTACACATCTTTGGATACTAAAGGGCAATTTAGCATGGCCAATCCACCTAACCTGTACATCTTTGGACACTAAAGGTACAATTTAGGATGACCAATCCACCTAATCTATACATCTTTGGACACTAAGGGGCAATTTAGCATGACCAATCCACACAATCTTCATATATTTGGACACTAAGGGGCAATGTAGCATGACCAATCAACACAGTTTGCACATCTTTGGACACCAAGGGGCACAGTGGTTAGCACTGCTGCCTCACAATGCCAGTGACCCAGGTTCAATTCCTGGCTTGGTTCACAGTCTGTGCAGAGTCTGCACATTCTCTGTGCGGGTTTCCTCTAGGTGCTCTGTTTCCCTCCCACGGTCCGTGGTTAGGGTGCATTGGCCGTGCTAAATTCTCCCTCTGTGTACCCAAACAGGCACCGGCAACTAGAGGAATTTCACAATAACTTCAATACAGTGTGAATGCAAGCCTACTTGTGACACTAATAAATGAACTTCAAACTTGAACTGCCCAAGATTAATAGATAACATGGTACTGAGTTGCACACTCAGTGACCCATACAGGCAACACACTGAGGAAGAACAAGGTGCAGAAGGTAATGCAATGATTAGAGCCTATTTGTGAACCATTCTTGGATGCAGAGTGTTTTTGATGGTTCAATACAGTGTTCCATTTCAGTGTTGTAAGACATGTCATTACAAGCTAATAGGAACACATTTGTACAGATATTTTACCATAGAAAACAGCCACATTTTCCCTGGCAACCAAAAATATTCTGCACTCTTAACATCAGGCAGCTTAGAAGGAATATTTTGCTTGACCAGGATCCAAAGTGTCGATGATCAACACTCACGTTGTGGACTGTTTATGTATCCGTTTGCTCAATCCCACTAACTGGAATTTTCTTGACATTCTGGCAACGCAAATTGAGTTTTGGTTTAATACATCACTTTGGGAATTTGGCATGTCCGCTGCACCTCGCACCAATTTTTACATAGAAAACATCCTTTCTGGTTGTATCACACCCTGGACATTCTCTCTTCCACTTTTTTCTGTCGGGGAAAAGATACAAAAGCTGGAGGACAGACACCAAGCGACTCAAGAACAGCTTCTTCCCTGCTGCCATCAGACTTTTGAGTAGACCTGCCTTATATTAAGTTGACCTTTCTCTACACCCTAGCTATGCCTGTAAGATTACATTCTACACCCTCTCCTTTCCTTCTCCCCTATGTACTCTATGAATCGTATGCTTTATCTATATAGCATGCAAGAAACAATACTTCATACTGTAGGCACTGTGTATTGCTTACTGTACTGTTTACTCTGCGTACCAGTACATGTGGCAATAATAAATCAAACCAAGGCATCCACTTTGGGGATGGATGCTTCATTAGCCCTGGGAGAAACACTTCAGTTTAATTAGATCAGTTTCCTTTGACAGTTTTGTCCTTTTGTGACAATGCTATTTTGTTTTATTTTATTCATTCATGGGACATGGGCATCGCTGGCTGGGCCAGCATTTATTGCCCATCTCTAGTTGCCCGAGGGCAGTTGAGAGTCAACCACATTGCTGTGGCTCTGGAGTCAAAAGTAGGCCAGACCAGGTAAGGACGGCAGATTTCCTTCCCTAAAGTGAACCAGATGGGTTTTTCCGACAATGGTTTCATGGTCATCAGTTGATTCTTAATTCCAGATTTTTTTTATTGAATTGAAACTCCACCATCTGCCGTGGTGGGATTCAAATCTGGGTCCCCAAGAATATCAGCTGAGTTTCTGGATGAATAGTCTAGCAATAATACCTCTAGGCCATTGCTTGCCCTCGTCTCGTTCCGCCAAAAGAGTATAAAGAAAGATCTCTGGTATACTGGTGTTGCTTGGCTATCCTATTGTCAAGAAGAGTGTTGATGTAGCGTTTTGGAATCAGATGAACAATTCTATTGTTAATCTGGTTTGACAAATAGTCATCTGGACTCAAAACCTCAGCTCTTTTCCCTCCTTATAGATAGAATTCTCTGGAATTCTCTGCCCGTTGAAGTGGTGGAGGCTGCCTCGCTAAATATTTTTAAGAAGCGGGTTGATGGGTTCTTGATAAGAGAGGGGATTAAGGGTTATGGGGAGAGGGCGGGAAAGTGGAACTGAGCCACAACAGATCAGCCATGATCTTATTGAATGGCGGGGCAGGCTCGAAGGGCTAGATGGCCTACTCCTGCTCCTATTTCTTATGTAGAACAAAGAACAACACAGCACAGGAAACAGGCCCTTCGGCCCAACGAGCCCGCACCGCCATTTTACAATGTGCTTTTCCTCCTCTACCCTTGACCCATGTCTATGCTTATGGTACCCCCATTGGAAACCAGATTAAGGGGAGAATAACTGAGGGACAATTTGTTACACCAATCAGCCTAAGAGCACATCTTTGGGGCGTGGGAGGAAACCAGAGCTCCCGGAGGAAACCCACGCAACCACAGGGAGAATGCGCAAACTCCCACAGATACTGGCCCAAATCCATGTATCTGTTCAGTAAACAGTGATAGTCACTGAGCTGTCGTGGTGCCCATCTGCTGGTCCAGTTTAAGCGTACACAAATGACGTGAAGTACTAGGCTACTCTCGAAACATCCAAGAGCAGCCCACGTACGACCCATCGCAGACAACAAGGTGGACCAACGCACCTGTGTAGTAAAAGAGAAAAGCATCAACATGTGTAACGGTTGATTTTCAGGAACGTCCCTCCTCTTCAGCCTGGCCCCCAACTCCCTGAATTGCCTACGTACATCCCCCCTGCTCTTCCTTTCTACGTCCTTCTCCCCTATGTGTACAACTACGTCAGCCTGGGTTCCTTCACCCTTCAAAATTCCCTCTGTCCTCTCTGATACATCCTGTACCCCTGCTGCCGGATGCTGCCAGATCGGCTGAGATTTTCCAACATTTTCTCATTTTGGTTTCCGATTCCAGCATCCGCAGTAACTTGCTTTTAACAATTCTATTGCTGCTGTGGGAGATTGCTGTGGGGAAATTGGCTACAGGAATCCAGCCGCAGCTGAATCTCGTGAAGAAAACCTGATTTACGATGGAGATACACGTGGAAAAAGTTGTATTTAAGTAAAACAGTGGCCGCCATGAGTGGAAACGAAAGTGGTGTCGTAAAGATGGGCCAACCATGATAACATCTGGTGACAGTTTTTCTTAATCACTCCGTTTTATGAGTCTAATAACTTGTATCATGTAATAGAATTAATGATGTGAGTCTTAATGTGAGGAATGGAGAATACCAGCCCAGTTTATTCCCTCCTGCATCTTAAAAGCTAAACATTAATTTTAGTGTAGAGTCGTGTAGACTTATTGGATCATGAGGGTACAGGCTGGATCCTGCATACAAAACAGGAGAACTCGATTCACTGGATTCTTTTTTGCTGAAATATCTCTAGCTCTTCTATCCATAGGATCCTGGCAGTGCAGTCGGAGGCCATTTGGCCCATCAGGTCTACGCCGACTCTCCAATAAAGCATCTTACCCAATTCCCACCTATCCCTATAACCCATGTCCAATCCACCAAACCTGCACATTTTTGGACACTAAGGGTAATTTAGCATGGCCAACCCACCTAACCTGCACATTTTTGGACACTAAGGGTAATTTAGCATGGCCAACCCACCTAACCTGCACATTTTTGGATACTAAGGGTAATTTAGCATGGTCAATCCTCCTAACCTGCACATTTTTGGATACTAAGGGTAATTTAGCATGGTCAATCCACCTAACCTGCACATTTTTGGATACTAAGGGCAATTTAGCATGGTCAATCCACCTAACCTGCACATTTTTGGACTGTATGGGGCCATTTGGCTTGGCCAATCCAACCGACCTGCACATTTCTAGATGCTAAGGGGCAATTTAGCATGGCCAATCTACCTAACCTACACATCACCATGAAACTTGCATAGAACACAGGGAGAAAGCATAGGTCCTGAGATAATGGACAACATTAACAGTTAATGACCTGCGTTATCTAAGGAAGAATGAGAGAGGTACGAGATATATGGTTCCATTTCTGCATTGAAGCATCGACAAGCCCAGATGAAAATTGGACAGTTTCCATGGCAGCAGTAGGCAGCATGAAAGAATTTGGCTTTGAAGTCACTTCAGGCTCGGGGCAATTTCTTCACTTTGGAAGTGAAACAAAACCTCAAGGAAAGATGCTACATTATTATTAAACTCATGTGCCAGAGGATAGTTGGCTGCCGTAGTAACACTGAAGAGGACAAACCAATTAGAGATCTTTGGGAGAGTCAATAATATAGATCCCTTTCATTGAGGACCCCCTGCAAATTTGGGGAAACGGGACAGGTTGCAGGCCATATTTTGTCAGAGAGCTGGGGGAGTTACAGCAGAGGGTGATGTTTTTCTTCAATTTGATTGGATTTGATTTATTCTTGTATACACATGTAGTAGTATACAGTGAGAAGTATTGTTTCTTGCGCTGTACAGACAAAGCATACCAAGAAGGAAACGAGAGAGTGCAGAAGCTATTGTTACAGTCATAGCTAGAGTGTAGAGAAAGAGCAACTTAATGCGAGGTAAGTCCATTCAAAAGTCTGACAGCAGCAGGGAAGAAGCTGTTCTTGAGTCGGTTGATATGTTCGTCCTGCTTTTACATCTTTTTCCCAACAGAAGATGGAAGAGAGAATGTGTGGGGTGTGTGTGTGTGGTCCTTGATTGTAGAAATCATAGAATCCTACGTTCAGCCCATTGAGTCTGCACCCTCAATAATCCCACCCCACGCCCTATCCCCACAACCCCATACATTTATGCCGCTAATCCCTCTAACCTACGCATCCCGGGACGTTACGGGGCAGTTCAGTGGGTAAGTATGTAGAGAGCTGGTTAGGTGGATTGGTCATGCTAAATTGCCCCTTAGTACCCCAAGATGAGCAGGTTAGATGGATTAGCCATGTCAAATTGCCGCTTTGTGTCCCAAGATGTGCTAGTTAGGTGGATTGGCCATGCTAAATTGCCCCTTAGTGTCCAAAGATTTGCAGGTTAGGTGGATTGGCTATGCTAAATTACTGCTTCGTGTCCAAAGGTATGCAGTTTAGGTGGATTGGCCATGCTAAATTGCCCCTTAGTGTCCAAAGATATGCAGGTTAGGTGGATTGGCCAAGCTAAATTGCCCCTTAGTGCCCAAAGATATGCAGGTTAGGTGGATTGGCCATGCTAAATTGCCCCTTAGTGCCCAAAGATATGCAGGTTAGGTGGATTGGCCATGCTAAATTGCCCCTTAGTGCCCAAAGATATGCAGGTTAGGTGGATTGGCCATGTTAAATTGCCCCTTATGTTTCCAAAAGATGTGCATGGCCAATCCAGCTAACCTGCACATCTTCGGACTGCGGGAGAAAACCAGAAAACCCGGAGGAAACCCCCGCAGACATGGGGAGAATGTGCAAACTCCACACAGACAGTGACCCGAGGCTAGAATCGCACCTGGCTCCTTTGAGCTGTGAGGCAGCAGTGCCAACCACTGTGCCACCCTGCTGCCCTTGACATGCCCATTGACGTGACAGAAGACTTCAGTTACATGATGTGGCTTTCAGAAATAGCTACAAGGAATGCTGTACACCTGAGCTATAAACACCTCCTGAATACCGAATGATTGAGAAGGCAGTTTATTCAGCAGGAGGTGGTGCTGTGTTTTATTACCCTGCTAAATCAGCTCCTTCAGGCTTTCCCTACTACAATAAAACAAATTTACTTGAAGTGACAAATTTCTTTAATACGCTCAGTAGTTTTCAGTCTGCTGTGTTGGTGTCTCATAGATGAAGAGACCAAATGACAGCCCATTGATCTGGGGCCAATGTCCAGTGACGCAGAACTGACGGTCTCGATCATTTGGTTGTGAAGTGAATGAAAGGAGATGATTTGTGCACTAAAGGGAAGATTGCTTTTGCAACTGTGCTATCTTCCCGTTTGACTCAAGGTGACATGTTTGCCAGTGGAAGGTTGCAATCTAACTGATGACCGAGACAGACGGGACAGCAACCCTTTCACGCTCATGTACGGTGCGCAGTTCTGGCTTTTAGACGTCGACGCATTGGAAAAGGTGCAAAGACAAAAGAACTGACGGGATGTGCTAATCAGGTGGCACAGTGGTTAGCATTGCTGCCTCACAGCGCCAGGGACCAGGTACGATTCCTGGTTGTGGAGTTTGTACGTTCTCCCCGTGTCTGCATGGGTTTCCTCCGGGTGCTCCGGTTTCCTCCCACCATCTGAAAGATGTAGATAGGTAGACTTCTGATTGATAAGGGAATTAAGGGTTATAGGGAGCAGGCGGATAAGTGGAACTAATCCACTATCAGATCAGCCATGATCTTATTGAATGGCGGGGCAGGCTCTAGGGGCTAGATGGCCTACTCCTGCTCCTATTTCTTATGTTCTTATGTGCTGGTTAGACGGATTGGCCATGCTAAATTGACCCTTAGTGTCCAAAGATGCTAACCACTGTGCCACTGTGCTGGGATATCAGGGACTGCAGTGGTTCAAGGAGGCAGCTTGCCACCACCTTCTCAAGGGCAATAAGGGGTGGCCAATAAGTGCTGGGTCTAGCCAGCGAGGCTCATGAATGAATAAAGAACAGTGGAAGTGCTTGTTATTTATGGATACATCTGAGTTAAAGGAGTCAGATCCAGTCTACAATATTTCTGCCTTAAGAGTTCTCCTATCTCAATAAAGCCTGTCCCTATTCCCAACAAAATCGTAATGTACCAGTGTTATATTGTTCGTACCAAGTCATCTTTTTTCCCAGAGAATTGGCAATAAAAATTCAAATAAATCCAAGCCAAGTAATTATATGGCTATACATAATAGATTATGTGAGAATTCTGCTGGTCCATTCTTCCAACATTCACTGGCTTGTATTATCATCCTTCTGCTCTGAAATCAAAGCTGGGTTCAGCGTGTGGCTTGTATTTGAAAAATTAGTGCTACACGAGAGGATCCAGCCTTTGCAACATCATATTAACAACTCTGAAATTAGCAACTTGTCCACTTCAGGCAATCTAGCCCCATGGATACAATCAGCAACATTCCCCTTTGCCGATAAGAATTTGAAGGTCAAAACAACATTCCATAAGATATAAGTATTCTAATCACGTCCATCAGATCATTATCATTGACCGGCATTGAGTGGTAAAAGTATGCTCTCTTCTAATAGTTTCCACTTCCCCATCATTTCTTTTTTCTTAGTGTCACAAGTAGGCTTACATTAACGTCGCAGTGAAGTTACTGTGAAAATCCTCCACTCGCCACTCTCTAGCACCTGTTCGGGAATACTGAGTTTAGGAGTCGGGAGATAATGTTGCAGCTTTATAAGACCCTAGGCAGATCTCTCTTAGAATACTGTGCTCAGCTCTGGTTGCCTCATTACAGGATGTGGAAGCTATTGAAAGGGTGCAGAGGAGATTTACAAGGATGTTGCCTGGATTGGGTGGCATGCCTTATGAGGATAGGTTGAGGGAGTTCAGTCTTTTCTCCTTAGAGAGACGAAGGATGAGAGGTGACCTGATGGAAGTGTATAAGATGTTGAGAGGTATAGATCGGGTTGATTCTCAGAGGCTTTTTCCAAGGACTGGAATGGTCGCTACGAGAGGACACAGGTTTAAGGTGCTGGGGAGTAGGTACAGAGGAGATGTCAGGGGTAAGTTTTTCACTCAGAGGGTGGTGGGTGAGTGGAATCGGCTGCCGTCGGTGGTGGTGGAGGCAAATTCGATAGGGTCTTTCAAGAGACTTCTGGATGAGTACATGGGACTTAATAGGATTGAGGGTTATAGGTAAGCCTAGTAGGTATGGATATCATCAGCGCAACTTGTGGGCCGAAGGGCCTGTTTGCGATGCAGTTTTTCTATGTTCTATGTTCTTTCTATGTTCTATACTGACGGAAGTTACTGTGAAGATCCACTAGTTGCCACACTCTGGCACCTGTTCAGGTACACTGAGGGATGTTACTGTGATAATCCCTTATTCGCCACACTCCAGCGCCTGTTCGGGTACACTGAGGGAAGTTACTGTGAAAATCTCTTAGACACCACACTCCGGCTCCTGTTCAGGTACACTGAGGGAGAATTTAGCACAGCCAATGTCCCTAACCACCAGGTCTTTCAGACTGTGGGAGGAAACTGGAGCACCCGGAGGAAACCCACGCAGACAATGTGCAGACTCCACACAGACTATGACCCAATCTAGGAATCAAACCCAGGTCGCTGCGCTGTGAGACAGCAGCGCCTACAACTTGCCACCACACCATCTTCGCAGGTTAGATCCAATAAAAATCATGATTTTTCTGAATTATGTCTGACACTTATCACAAAGCACTTCTTCACAATAGAATGGCGAATTAGATGGATTGGCCACGCTAAATTCTCCCTCAGTGTACCCGAACAGGGCCAGAGTGTGGCAGCTAGGGGAATTTTCACAGGAACTTCATTGCAGTGTTAATGTAACCTACTTGTGACACTAGTAAATAAACTTAAATCTTAAAGCTTGCAATCGCCATCATCTCTACGAAATTCAATCCTTAACATGCTGGAAACATGGCTCTGGTGCCTCTTTTGGTTTGTGATAAAATTATTCACATCCTCAGAAAGTTGCTGGAAAATCTCAGCAGGTCTGACAGAACCTGTGTAGACAGAGTAGAGCCAATGTTTCGAGTCTGGATGAGCCTTTGTCAGAGCTGAGAGGAAAGAGAGTCTTTCCTCTTGACTTGCTCTCAGCTCTGATGAAGAGTCATCTAAACTCAAAATGTTGGCTCTATTCTCTCCCCACAGATGCTGTCAGACCTGCTGAGATTTTCCAGCATTTTTTCTGTTTTTGCTTCACGTTCCAGCATCCGCAATATTTTGCATTCATTTTAGAACCACATACCATATGCCAAGGAGCAGAATTAGGCTACTCGGCCCATCGATTCTGCTCTGCCATTCAATCATGGCTGATATTTTTCTCATCCCCATTTCCCCATAACCTCTGATCCCCTTATTAATCAAGAACCTATCCATCTCTATCTTAAAGACACTCAATGACCTGGCCTCCACAGGCAAAGAGTTCCACAAATTTACCACTCTCTGGCTGAAGAAATTCCTCCTCATCTCTGTTTTAGTACTTTTTAGCCTGAGTTGGGCCCTCTGGTTCTACTTTTCTCTACCAGTGGAAACAGCCTCTCTGCGTCCACTCTATTCAGGCCTCGCAGTATCCTATTAGTTTCAATAAGATTCCAAGCCCCTGTCCTTCTAAACTCCAACCAGTACAGACCCAGAGTCCTCAACCGTTCCTCGTATGACAAGCTCTTCATTCCAGGGATCATTCTTGTGAGCCTCCTCTGGACCTTTCCAAGGCCACACATCCTTCCTTAGATAAGGGGCACAAAACTGCTCACAATACTCCAAATGGGGTCTGACCAGAGCCTTATACAGCTTCAGAAGTACATCCCTGCTCTTGTATTCTAGCCCTCTCGACATGAATGCTAACAGTGCATTTGCCTTCCTAACTGCCAACTGAACCTGTAGGTTAACCTTAAGAGAATCTTGAACAATGACTCCCAAGTCCCTTTGTGTTTCTGATTTCCTAAGCATTTTCCCATTTAGAAAATAGTCTATGCCTCCATTCCTCCTTCCAAAGTGCATTTTTCCACATTGTATTCCATCTGCCACTTCTTTGTCCATTCTCCTAACCTGTCCAAGTCCTACTGTAGCCACCCCCCCCCACCTTCCTCAATACTACCTGTCCCTCTACATATCTTTGTATCACCTGCAAACTTGGCAACAATGTCTTAAACACATCCTCGCCTTGTCCATGTTGTCCTGCAGGAGGACCTCCACTGAGTTTTGGTCAGGCTTCTATCTGGTAGATCGTAACAATATTTGGCAGGCAAAGAATGTCTCACATTTGTCTACACAAGCCACTCAAGCACATTTATTTGTGTGCCAAAGTGCATGCCAACAAAATGGCACAAATTAGTAGTAAACGGCAGAATTGATATGAAAGACCATCATTGTCGGTCTGTGAGTGACAGGCCTCAGGCTGAAAAAACGAATCATATTGTGGGCGGCAGTGAGGGCAACTGCTGCCTCACAGACACAGGGACCCGGGTTCGATTCCGGCCTCGGAGCAACTGTCAGTATGGGAGTTTACGGCCTTGCTTGAGAGAGACCAGAAGTTCCCACTCGAGGCCAAAGGACATTTCCGTTGTTCGCTCCTTTCTTGCTCCGATTCCGTGGCGGGTGGGGAGGTAGAATTCTGGCATCAATGTGGAGTTTGCACCTTCTCCCCGTAACTGCGTGGGTTTTGCTTTGCTTTCCTCCCATAGTCCAAAGATGTGCGGGTTTGGTGGATTGGCCTTACTACAAATTGTCCCAGAGATGTGCAGGTTAGGTAGATTAGCCACACTAAATTGCCCTTTAAAGACCCAAGATGTGCAGTGTATGGGGATCAGCAGGGTAAATATGTAGGGTTACAGAGGTATGGTCTGGGTGGGATGCTCTGTTGGAGAGTTGGTGCAGACTCAATGGGCCAAATGGCCTTCTCTTGCACTGTAGGGATTCTATGAATCTATGATATTTCTTAGTCATTGTTTTATGTGTTTGGTAATCTAGTGAATTAACAACACAGGAAATGATTTCCCAAAGGTACTCATTATCAACCAGACCAGGTCACTTGTCAAAAAGGGGAATGAGATGAACTGACAGATGTCTTGTTTATTTTTATCAACCTTAATTATTGGATTCTGGTCAAATAGCGATTGCAAACGTTGCCTATAATGCTGAGGAACACAAGTATTCCTGCAATATTATCCACAATAGTATAACTAGGCTATTAATCCAGAAACTCAGCTAGTGTTCCAGGGACCAGGGTTCAAATCCCACCACAGCAGATGGTGGAATTTGAATTCAATGAAACATATCTGGAGTTAAGAATCTACTGTTGACCATGAAACTACTGTCGGAAAAACCCATCTGGGTCATCAATGTCCTTTAGGGAAGGAAATCTGCTGTCCTTACCTGGTCTGGCCTACATGTGACTCCAGAGCCACATCAGTATGGTTGACTCTCAACTGCCCTAGACAACTAAGATTAAAGTTTATTTATTAGTGTCATAAGTAGGCTTACGTTAACACTACAATGAAGTTACTTTGATAATCCCCTAGTTGCCACACTCCAGCACTTGTTCAAATACACCCAGGGAGAATTTAGCATGGATAATGCACCTAATCAGCACATCTTTCGGAGGGACCTGGGGAACCCAGAGGAAACCCATGCAGAGATGGGGAGAATGCGTAGACTCTGCACAGACAGTGACCCAAGCTGGGAATCGAACCCAGGTTCCTAGTGCTGTGAGGCAGCAGTGCTAACCACTGAGCCACCGTGCCACCCACTTAATTGGGCCAGAGTCAGGAAGGTGGTTGGGCACCCCCACCTGACACCCTTCTGCATGATTTAATGCCACCTCCTGCCTGCCAACTCACCTTGGGGGGGTGAGGGTAGAGGTGGGAGAGAGGGCTATATTGAATGTGGATAGTCTTAACTCACAGACAAATAGAGGCATTCATCATAAACCTGCCTCATTCAGTTGACGTTCATCTCTGTCCATTCTGTCCCAGCTGTTCATATATCCAAACAAAGTAGTAATTACATTACTGATATCGTCCAGCTCACTGGAGTTTCGTGGGCTGCTTTGTGCAATAATGGAAGCTTAACTGAGGCAGGATTAATTTATCGAATTTCAAACAGCAATGAGAAACCATGAGAGGAAAAAAAATCTGCGAATTTAATGGTAATGTGTCCTGCTGAAGAAAAAGAGACATCCTGTCAAAGTTTTTCAGTTGCACTCACCAGGACAAATGCAAGAATGCCAAATTTCACAAGGAGCAATAATTTATACTGTGTGAATAAAGGGTGCTGATGGCTTTGGTACATTGACTCTGGTTCGAGGCGTTGCCATGGAGATTGTACCAGGGAAATATTATCCCTCACACAGTTGCTCAATTCAAAAGATGCATAATCCTTGGTCATGTCCTTTTTGCCTGCAGAGGAGGGCTCTCTGTCCAGTATAAATTGTTGTTCCCTTTGAAATTTGGCATTCCTGTAGCTGTGCTGACAAAAAGCTTTGCTGGCCTGTCTCTCTTGTCAACAGTACTCAAGCAAATCATTCCTCCTTAGACATTTGAAACTTCCTATTATGTACATCAAGAGAAAGTGCAGCAGAATTGAAGTAAATTGTATGAGAATACCAGCCTAAAAAAACCCTTGACCCACATCACCTCAAAATAATAACATTGGAGTGAGTGACATAGTGTTTCAAAGTTTATTTATTAGCATCACAAGTAAGCTTACATTAACACTGCAATGAAGTTATTGTGAGAAGCTCCGAGTCGCCGCACTCCAATGCCTGTTCGGGTACATGACAAATGATGAAATTTGAATTCAATAAAAACCTGGACTTAAAAGCCTAACAATGACAATGAAACTTTTGTCGATTGTTGTTACAATCCATCTGGTGAAAGGGAGTACAGCTGTCCTTACCTGGTCTGGCCTACACGTGACTCCAGAGCTATAGCAATGTGGTTGACTCTTAAATGCCCTCTTAAATGACCAGGAAAGCCACTCGTTGGGATTGGCAATAAATGCTAGCCAGCCAGCAATGTCCAAATCCCAAGAATGAAGAATGAAAAAAGTTGCCTTAGAGAAAAGAAGTGACGGATTAAAGTCCTATTCCAGAAACACAGCATAAAATCCAGGCTGACTCCCCTCATGTAGTGCTGAAGGAGCTCCACATTGGCAGAAGCAGGCCATTCAGCCCATTGAGTCTGCACTGACAACAATCCCACCCAAGGCCCTCATCCCATAACCCCATGTAATTACCCTGCTAATCCCCCTGACATTGAGAGGCATTTTCGCATGGCCAATCCACCTAGCCCGCACATCTTTGGACTGTGGAAGGAAACCAGTGCACCTGGAGGAAACCCATACAGACACGGGGAGAACATGCAAACTCCACACAGACAGTGACCCAAGGCTGGGATTGAACCCGGGTCCCTGGTGCTGTGAGGCAGCAGAGCCAATCGTTGTGCCAACGTGACACTCAGATGCAGATGAAAATTAAAGAGTCCCTATCTGCCCTTTTAAGGAAGGTGCACAAGATTTCAAGTTAAAGTTTATTTATTCATGTCACAAGTAGGCTTACATTAACACTGCGATGAAGTTACTGTGAAAATCCCTTGGTTGCCACACTCCAGCGCCTGTTCGGGTACACAGAGGGAAAATTTAGCGTGCACCTAACCAGCATCAGCACCCAGAGGAAACCCATGCAGACATGGGGAGAACGTGCAGACTCTACACAGACAGGGACCCAAGCCAGGAATCAAACCCAGGTCCCTGGAGCTGTGAGGCAGCAGCGCTAACCACTATGCTACTGATGTCATGCCAATAGTTGAAGAAAATTATATGGGAAAGTGTTCTGGCCAGTGCAGTAGTCAATGATTATTTCTTAGCTAAATAGATTATCTGGCCACTTTCTTGTCATTTGCAGGACTGTTGGACATCCTAGACTGTCGTATTTTGGACATCTTAGATGATCCAAAGATCCTTAGACAGCATCTTGCAAACTTACAACAACTTCCATCTAGAAGGACAAGGGCAGCAGACATGGGGAACACCACCACCTGCAAGTTCCCCTCCAAGCCACTCACCATCCTGACTTGGAAATATATCGACCATTCCTTCACTGGGTCAAGATCCTGGAATTCCCTCCCTAATGGCATTGTGGGTCAACCCATAGCACACGAACTGCAGCGATTCAAGAAGGCAGCTCACCACCACCTTCTCTGATTTGACTTGATTTGATTTATTATTGTCACTGTATTACAGTGAAAAGTACTGTTTCTTGTGCGCAGTGCGGACAGAGCATACTGTTCATAGAGAAGGAAACAAGAGAATGCGCAGGGTTACAGTCATAGCTAGGGTGTAGAGAAAGATCGACTTAATGTGAGGTAGGTCCATTTAAAAGTCTGACGGCAGCAGGGAAGAGGCTGTTCTTGAGTCGGCTGGTACGTGACCTCAGACTTTTGTATCTTTTTCCCGGTGGAAATAGGTGGAAGAGAGAATGTCCGGGGTGCGTGGGGTCCTTAATTATGCTGGCTGCTTTTCCAAGGCAGCGGGAAGTGTGGACAGAGTCAATGGATGGGGTCTCTCATGGGGCAATGAATTCTGGCCAGCCAGTGACACCCGTGTCTCACGAATGAATAAAAAAACTCGAGGGCTGTTGATAGAACTGTTTTATATCTTGGAGTAACAGATGTCTCAAGATGAGACATCTCTTGAGAAGAAAGGAGAGCTTTGGCGAGTTGAGTATTACACGTGGGAAGTGCTTGTGTGAAAAAATAACGGTGATGTGATCAGCGAAGTGTGATTACCGCGTAACTTTGATGACCAGTGCGATCCAGCCTAGGAAGATAATGTTTAATAAGCCCCTATCCCAAGAGCAGTTAAGTCAGGAAGATTTGTTTGAGAGAGGTACCTTTTGAAGTAAGCAAAAGTAGACCGCTTTCAAAGGATTCAGGATCAGATACTTTGTGAGGTTTTATCTGTGACATGTACCTTTCATGTTGGTAAAACACAGCCTTAATAAAAGGAGCATGCACTCCACCAGGCATGTGTCGGGCTTGACAGAACCAGAAACCAAAACCCATTCTTCACAGATTGATTCATAGAACTATAGAGCCCTACAGTGCAGAAAGAGGCCCTTCAGCCCGTCGAGTCTGCACCGAACACAATCCCACCCAGGCCCTACCCCCATGTCCCTACGTATTATACCCACTAATCCCTCTAACCTACACTTCCCTGGACTCTAAGGGGCAATTTCTTAACATGGCCAATCAACCTAACCCGCACATCTTTGGACTGTGGGAGGAAACCGGAGTACCCGGAGGGAACCCACGCAGACACGAGGAGAATGTGCAAACTCCACACAGGTAATGACCTGAGCCGGGAATCGAACCCAAGACCCCTGGAGCTGTGAAGCAGCAGTGCTAACCATGCCGCAATTGTATATGCTGTATAAGAATACAGTCTGTCCTGTACAATCCACCATCATGTGCGATGCCTACTCAAAGGGGATCAAAAGAATAATGCTAGTTGTGCCTATTTCACAATCGAGCATCAAGTTCTTACCTCAAAGAGTGTCGCTGTCGTTCGATAAAGGTTACCAGCTGGTGGCATGCATTTTTACAACAAGCAGTGAATATGATCTAATATTGATAGCGGATATTACTAACTCCGGGGATTCATGACCTAGATAATTCTGACTGAACATGACATTTCTTTTTTCTGAGGCTGTAGCTTTGTGACCAACTTATTAAAAAAAAGCTTAAAATATCTGCCTTTAATTTGAGCTCCAATAGATGTGGTTTAGATTCTGTTTTAAGAAGAATCATAGACTCCTTACAGTGTAGAAGGAGGCCCTTCAGCCCACTGAGCCTGCACCGACAGCAACCCCAGCTAGGCCCTATTCCCGTCACCCCATGTTTTTACCTTGATAATCCCTCTGACGCTAAGGTGCAATTTAGCATGGCCAATCCACCGAACCTGCACATCTTTGGATGATATGGAACAGTTTAGCATGGCCAATCCACCTAACCCACATATTTTTTGGACACTGTGGAACAATTTCAGGATGGCCAGTCCACCTAACCTGCACATCTTTGGAGTGTTGGAGGAAACCGGAGCACTCAGAGGAAACCCACACAGACATGGGGAGAACGTGCAAACTCTGCACAGACAGTGAACGGAGGGCGGAATTGAACCCGGGTCCCTGGCACCATAAGCAGAAATGCTAAACGCCTTGAAGGAGTTTCCTTCTAAAATATCTTTATTGGAGTGAAGTCACATTTTTCTTTGAGTTTCTTAAGTATTCACGGGATGTGGGTGTCATTGGCTAAGTTAGCATTTATTGCCCATCCTTAATTGCCCTTGAAAAGGTGGTGGTGAGCTGTCTTTTTGAACTGCTGCAGTCCCTGTGGTGTAGGTACACCATAGCACTGCACAGGATGCATCTGTGCAATTTTCCATGTTACTGGGTAGATGCCAGTGTTGTAGATGTATTAGAACAGCTTGGCTAGGGATGTGCCATGTTTTGGAGACCATAAGACCAAAAGACCAGCAGAAATTGGCCACTCGGCCCATTAAGCCTGCTCCACCATTCAATCATGGCTGATATTTTTCTCACCCCCATTCTCCTGCCTTTTGCCCATAACCTCTGGTCCCCTTATTAATCAAGAACCCAACTATCTCAGTATTAAAGAGCATGAGCCATCAGTACTGTAGCCTTTGCAGTATTCAGTGCTGTCAAACATTTTTTGATATCATAGAATCCCTACAGGGCAGAAGGAGGCCTTTCAGCCCATCGGGTCTGCATCGATTCCCCATCAGGGCATCCTACTCTATCCCTGTAACCCCGCATATTTACCCCGCTAAATCTCCTAAACTATACATTTTGGGACAGGAAGGGGTAACGTAGCATGGCGAATGTATGTAACTTGCATATTGTTGGACTGTGGGAGGAAACCGGAGCATCTGAAGGAAACCCATACAGACACGGGGAGAAGGCGCAAGCTCCACACAGATAGTCACCCACAGGCGGAACTGAACCCGGGTCCCTGGAGCTGTGAGGCAGCAATGCGAACAACTGTGCCACCGTACTGCCCTTGTAGAGTTAATCAAAGTGGCTGTATAGTGACATCCATGGTGCTGGAATTCCGGAGGAGTCTGAGATGCATCATTCACTTACCACTATGGCCAAAGATTGTTACAGGGTCATAGAGGTTTACAGAATGGAAACAGGTCCTTTGGCCCATCTTGTCCATGCCGCCCCTTCTTTAAACCCCTAAGCTAGTTCCAATTGCTTGTGTTTGGCCCATATCCCTCTATAACCATCTTACCATGTAATTGTCTAAATACTTTTTAAAAAGCAAAATTGTACCCGCCTCTACGACTACCTCTGGCAGCTTGTCCTAGACACTCATTGCCCTCTGAGTGAAAAAATTGTCCCTCTGGACCCTTTTGTATCTCTCCCCTCTCACCTTAAACCTATGCCCTCTAGATTTACCCTACCTTTGGGGAAAGATATTGACTATCTAGCTGATCTGTGCCCCTCATTATTTTATAGACCTCTATAAGATTACCTCTAAGCCTCCTACACTCCAGAGAAAAATGTCGCAGTCTATCCAGCCTCTCCTTACAACTCCAACCATCAAGTCCCAGTAGCATCTTTTCTGCACTCTTTCTACAAAAGGATGATCAGGACTATACGCAGTATTACAAGCATGGCCTTACCAATATCTTGTGCAGCTTCAACAAGACGTCCCAACTCCTGTATTCAATGAATGCTTCACCTGATCTTTTGCACCAATGTGCTGGACTCCCGTGTTAGTGAAGATGGGGAACCTCCTCCTCCTCCAAAGAATTGTTTAATTGTCCACCACCATTCACGGCTGACGAAATAATGGACTGGTCTTTTTGACCCACACAACAAGATCTGGACAATATCCAGGCTTGGGCTGACAAGTGGCAAATAACATTTGTGCCACACAAATGCCAGGCAATGACCATCACCAATAAGACACACTCTAATCACTGCCCCTTGGCATTCAATGGTGTAACCATCACTGAATCCCCCCACTGCCAACAACCTTGGGGGTTACCATTGACCGGAAACTCAACTGGACTCACCACATAAACAGGGTGGCTACAAGAGCAGTTCAGAGGCTGGAATACTATGATGAGTAACCTTTGATTGATTTGATTTGATTTATTATTGTCACGCGTATTAACATACAGTGAAAAGAACTGTTTCTTGCGTGCTATACAGACAAAACATACTGTTCACAGAGAAGGAAATGAGAGAGTGCATTTGAAGTGTTACAGTCATAGCTAGGGTGTAGAGAAAGATCAACTTAATGCAAGGTAAGATTAACTTAATTCAAAAGTCAGATGGCAGCAGGGAAGAAGCTGTTCTTAAGTCAGTTGGTACATGACCTCAGACTTTTGTATCTTTTTCCCGATGAAGAAGGTGGAAGAGAGAATGTCCGGGGTGTGTAATTATGTTGGCTGCTTTTCTGAGGCAGTGGGAAGTGTAGACAGAGTCAATGGATGGAAGGCTGACCATCCGTTGACTCCCCAAAGCCTGGCTGTATCCACCTCCTGACTCCCCAGAGCCTGTCCATCATCTACAAGGCACATATCAGGGGTGTGATGGAATACTCCCCACTTGCCTGGATGGGTGCAGCTCCAACACCACTCAAGAAGCTCGACACCATTCAAGACAAAGCAGCCCATTTGATTGACAACATATCCACAAACATCCACTCCCTCCACCACCAATGCTCAGTAGCTGCAGTGTGTACTATCTACAAGATGCACTGCAACAATTCACCAAAGATCCTTAAACAGCACCTTCCAAACCAATGACTGCTTTCATCTAGAAGGACAAGGGCAGCAGATACATGGGAATACCACCACCTGCAAGTTCCCCTCCAAGCCTCTCACCATCCTGACTTGGAAATATATTGGCCGTTCTTTCACAGTCATTGGGGTCAAGATCCTGGAAGTCCCTCCTAATGAGGGAACCCACAGTGCGTGGACTGCAGCGATTCAAGCAGGCAGCTCACCACCACCTTCTCAAGGGCAACTAGGGATGGGCAATAAATGCTGGTCTAGCCAGTGACGCTTGTGTCCCATGAATGAATAAAAAAAGCACAGCATTACCTTGCATCGAACAGACAATCCTTGCAAAAGCTACTGAATTCTGATGAAGCTTAGGTAAAACGTTGGAAGCTTTTCTTTTAACTCTCCTTAATGGTGAGGCTTTCAACTGCGTGGAATCCCACCGAGCTGTAAAAACATTCTCAGCTCGCGCGTGATTTGTGGAACACTGATGGCTGAACAGCCAGATGCGACTGGTTGCCTCCACAGAGGAGCTATTGCATTAATACCTGCAGACTTGTCTTTTATTTCTGCCCTGTTCATGCATTCATGCCCTGTTCATGCATTCCCACCGAGGTGTTAATGCACCAATTTGTCCTCTGAAGCGCCTGACACACTGGAATTGTGAAAGGAAAGTGAATTCCGAATGGAAAGGTTGTAGAGCTTTAAGCTCACCTTTGGAAGCGTGTGGATGTATTATTATTCACATGGGGAGCGTGTGGAAAATAAAAGCCCTCGTTGAAATGGGAGATTTGTCTTTTAGTCCTTCATGGGATGTGGGCATTGCTGCCAACGTCAATCCTAATTGCCCATCCTAATGAGAAGGTGGTAGTGAGCGGGGGCGGCACGGTGGCACAGTGGTTAGCACTGCTGCCTCACAGCGCCAGGGATCTGGGTTTGATTCCCAGCTTGGGCCACCATCTGTCTGGAGTCTGCTCATTCCCCCCGTGTCTTCCCTCTGGATGCTCCGGTTTCCTCTCTCAATCCAAAAGACATAGTGGTTAGGCAAATTGGCTGTGCTAAATCCTCCCTCAGTGTACCCGAACAGGCGCCGGAGTGTGGTGGCTAGGGGATTTTCACAGTAACTTCACTGCAGTGTTGATGTGTGACACTAATTAAATCGTGCTACCAAATAAACATGTTGGACTTTAACCTGGTGTTGTGAGACCACTTCAAAACTAAAGTCAGAGGACAAGGTTTTCCAGCCGTGCTCGCCCCAAGACTGGAAAGTCCTTCCTGAGGTCAATTGTCCATTGCTCAAATGTTTCTGAAAGAAAATGGATCTCTTTATGCTCAAACGCCTGTCTGTGCTCATCACCATATCCCAACTGCAGAGATGTCCCCAGGCTCTCCATTTTCCCATGGGATTGTCCCGGATTCTCCAGCACTGCAGTCTGATCGAGGCATACAAAAAACTGCTGGAGGGGTCTGGGAAGGTGGATGTTGTACAGATGTTCTCCCCTCGAGGGACAGTCTAGAACAAGAGGACAGTGAGATGAAATAGGTTCAAAACAGAGATGAGGAGAAACTCCTTCTCTCAGAGCGTTGTAATTCTGTGGAACTCACTGTCCCAGAGTGTAGTGAAGGCAGAATCTATCAATAAGCAGATTCAAAAGAGAGATGGATATGTTTCTGATGTAAAGCAGGATGAGGGGCTATAGGGAGTGGCAGGAAAGTGGAGTTGAGATCAGGATAAGGTCAACCATGATCGTGTTAAATGGGAAGGCAATGGTCTCGTGGTATTATCGCTAGGTTATTAATCCAGAAACTCAGCTGATGTTCTGGGGAGCCGGGTTCGAAACCCGCCACGGCAGATGGTAAAATTTGAATTCAATTAAAAAAAAATCTGGAATTAAGAATCTACTGATGACCATGAAACCATTGCCAATTGTCGGAAAAACCCATTTGGGCGGCACGATGGCGCAGTGGTTAGCATTGCTGCCTCAAAGCACCAGGGATCCAAGTTCGATTCCTGCCTTGGGTCACCATTTGCACATTCTCTCCGTGTCTGCGTGGGTTTCCTCTGGATGCTCCGGTTTCCTCCCACAGTCCAAATGGTGTGTTGGTTAGGTGGATTGACCATGATAACTTGACTCTTGCTGTCAGGGGGACTAGCTAGGGTGAATGCATAGGCTATAGATGGGACTGTGGCCAGTGCAGACTCGATGGGCCGAATGGCCTCCTTCTGCGCTGTAGGGATTCTATGGTTCACCAAGGTCTTTTAGAGAAGGAAATCTGCCGTCCTTACCCGGTCTGGCCTACAGGTGACTCCAGCGCCACCGCAATGTGGTTTACTCTCAACTGCCCTCTAAGGGCAACTAGGAACGGGCACTCAATGCTGACCAGCCAGCGATGCCCACGTCCTATGGATGAATAAAAAAATGATGGAGTGGATTGGAAAGACTGAATTACCCACGTCTGTCCCTAATTCCTGTCTTCTTATATTAATCCCCTGGGCAAGGATGCAATAAGAAAAAAATTGCAGCGGCAGTAATAACAAATGATGCATTTACTTTAAATAATTCAATATATTAGTTTAAAAATAGTGAAACTTAAAGGGGAAATAAAGGGCAATTTTCTGGCATTTGTCATCTGCTCTGTGTAGAAATAATAAAATGATATGATGAATTATTAGTCACGTTTCAGCAATTACATAGCTCCCTGCAATATAAATGTAATTATTTATGCAACCAGCAGGCTGTGCTAAATTAATCTCCCTAAAATTCATTTAGATTTACTTAACTGTTTCTGTTGGCTGCGACACTGTATGGGCTGATCTTTATCATAATCAACCCACCCTTTGATCTTCCCAAAAAATGGAGGGGTACAATCCCTGTCCCGGAGCAGGGGTGGATGGCAGGCCAGGTGAGTTGTGAAAGGCCAGGGCCCCGTTGTTATGGCGACTGCCCCCTCTCCAACTGCAAGGTGGGGCCACAAACTCGGTGGGAGTCCGGACAGCCTAAACTGAAGGCCGCAAAAGCAGCCAGGGGAGTCTGGCTTGGGGGAGGCGGGCATGACAGCACAGTGGTTGGCACTGCTGCCTCACAGTGCCAGGCATGCAAGTTCAATTCTGGACCTGTCTGACTGTGGGTGTGGAGTTTGCACGTTCTTCCCGTGTCTGCGTCGGTTTCCTCCTGGTGCTCTGCTTTTCTCCCAAACTCTAAAAATGTGCAGGTTAGGTGGATTGGCCATGCTAAATTGTCCCTTAGTGTCCAAAGATGTGCAGGTTAGGTGGATTGGCCATGCTAAATTGTCCCTTAGCGTCCAAAGATGTGCAGGTTAGGTGGATTGACCATCCTAAATTGCCCCTTAGCGTCCAAAGATGTGCAGGTTAGGTGGATTGGCCATGCTAAATTGTCCCTTAGTGTCCCAAGATGTGTAGGTTAGGTAGATTGGCCATACTAAGTTGCCCCTTAGTGTCCCAAGATGTGTAGGTTAGGTAGATTGGCCATACTAAATCGCCCCTTAGTGTCCCAAGATGTGTAGGTTAGGTAGATTGGCCATCCAAAATTGCCCCATAGCATCCAAAGATGTGCAGGTTAGGTGGATTGGCCATGCTAAATTACCCCTTAGTGTCCCAAGATGTGTAGGTTAGGTAGATTGGCCATACTAAATTGCCCCTTAGTATCCCAAGGTGTGTAGGTTAGGTCGATTGGCCATGCTAAATTACCCTTGGTGAACCAAGGTGTGTAGATTAAGTAGGTTGGCCATGCTAAATTCCTCCTTAGTATCCCAAGATGTGTAGGTTAGATGGATTAGCCATGGTAAATGTGCAGGATTTTTGTGATAGTTTGGAGGAGAGGGCGTGAATGAGATTGTCTTTCAGAGAGTCAGTGCAGACTCAATCAGCCAACTAGTCTATCCCTGCACTGTAGGGATTCAGTGATGATCTGGGTACAAGGATCAAAATCCCGGAATTCCCTCCCTAAACTGTGCATAGTGGACAGTGAGGAAGATTATCTGGGATTGCATCGGGATCTTAATCAATTGGGTCAGTGGGCCGATGAATGGCAGATGGAGTTTAATTTAGATAAGTGAGAGGTAATGCATTTTGGTAGAACGAACCTACTGAAGACCTAGTCAGTTAATGGTAGGGCATTGGGGAGAGTTATAGAACAAAGAGATCCAAGAGTACAGGTTCATAGCTCATTGAAAATAGGGTCATAGGTGGACTGAGTGGTGAAGAAGGCATTCAGCATGCTTGGTTTCATTGGCCAGAACATTGAATACAGGAGTTGGGATGTCTTGTTGAAGTTGTACAAGACATTGGCAAAACCACAATTGGAATACTGTGTTGAGTTCTATTATGGAAAGGATAATATTAAACTGGAAAGTGTGCAGAAAAGATTTACTAGGATGCTACCGGGACTAGATGGTTTGAATTATAAGGAGAGGTTGGATAGACTGGGATTTTTTTCCCTGGAGCGTAGGTGTTTGTGGGGTGATCTTATAGAGTTCTATAAAATAATGAGGGGCACAGATCAGCTAGATAGTCAATATCTTTTCTCAAAAGTAGAGGAGTCTAAAACTAGAGGGCATAGGTTTAAGGTGAGAAGGGAGAGATACAAAAGGGTCCAGAGGGGCATCTTTTTCAGTTAGCGGGTGGTGAGTATCTGGAACGAGCTGCCAGAAGTAGTACTAGAGGTGGGTACAATTTTGTTTATTAAAAAGCATTTAGACCGTTACATGGGTAAGATGGGTATAGAGGGATATGGGCCAAATGCGGGCAATTGGGTTGGTTAGTGGTAAAGAAGGCTGGCATGGACAAGTAGGGCAGAAGGGCCTGTTTCCATGCTGTAAACCTCTATGAGTCCTCATTGATGGTTGTCAAGTGAACTTTAACCATTTGCAATGGGTGAAAAGAGCGTTTTCCGGCAGTTTTTCTCAAGAACTTGGCAAAAAAGTGCTTATCAGGATTGTGGAACAAAGAAGTTGTATTTGCATAGTGTTTTGATCCAGGCAAGAAACTCCAAGGTGGTTAATGAAGTCAATCTCAACTAACTGAGGTTTTTTTTAATGTCCACCTCAGTGTAAAGTAGTTCATCTGGAACGTCCCTGACCCCCTCCACCACACACCTCCCTCACTCTGGGCACTGCCTCCAGGCACTAGCCCCTGGCACTGTCCTCAGCACTGTCCCCTGGCACTGCCCCCCAGCACTGTCCTTGGCAGTGTCCCCTGGCACTATCCCCCCAGCACTGTCCTTGGCAGTGTCCCCTGGCACTACCCCTCCAGCACTGTCCTTGGCACTGCCCGCCGGCATTGCCCCTTGGATGGTCTGATCTGAAGGTTCAGCTTTCAACTGAACAGTGCACCTGCAAAATGTTGGCTGGAATTCTCCCCATCCAGCCCGCCACTGGAACTGTAGCGGGCGGGTTGAAATGGCAGGCAGTGCCAGGGGACAATGCCAGGGGATACAGTGCTAGGGGCCAGAGCCAGGGGACAATGCCAGAGGACAGTGCAGGATTAGGTGGGAATTTCTGGCTTCTAGACCAGCGCGGCCAGAGAATTCTGCCCGTTATCTCTAACGACCTTAACATACTGCTTTTAACCAACTTGGCGCCAATCCATTTTTGGAGCAGGAATCCTTAGGTTGCCATGAAACATGGAGAAGTAAATCACACCCCCTCTCCCCGTGCCCCTCTTGTGTGGTTGCAGCACTTCTTCTGCTAACTCTCGTCAACTTTTTTGTTTGTGCTAAATTAGCAAAAAAGATGGCACAGGACTCTCGGTGCCAAGGGCTGTAAACATGTCAGCAGCCAGATAAACAAGCAGAAATGAAATACCTGCTTGTCAGGCAGTGCGGGCGTTACAGATGGGTCGTTGTGCTCAACAATGTGAGGCATCTCACATCTGGCGCTTGTCAAATTGTGATCAAAACATCGATGTGACTGCTCGGATGAAAGAAGTTTGCAAAAGTCTGACAGCGCTGTATTTGCTCCCACTGAGGGAGGAAGGCAAAGTTAAGCCACTGCTGATTGCACTGATGTATATCCAATGCTATTCTTCACCCTTACTCACGTCCAACTTTCCTTCCTTCTGCAGTAATCTCACTCACTCCCCCCCTCCGTCACCGCCATTTTTGAGTGACCTTTCTCCATGTATCATAGAATCCCTACAGTGCAGAAGGAGGCCATTTGGCCCATCCAGTCTGCACTGACTCTCCGACAGAACATCCCGCTCAGGCCCTATCCCCATTTATTTAGAAGAAACGAAAGTTTATTTATTAGGCACAAGCAGGCTTACATTAACACTGCAACGAAGTTACTGTGAAAAACCCCCAGTCGCCTGTTTGGGTTACACTGAGGGAGAATTTATCGTGGCCAATGCACCTAACCAGCACGTCTTTCTACTGTGGGAGGAAACCGGAGCACCCGAAGAAAACCCATGCAGACATGGGGAGAATGTGCAGACTCTGCACAGACAGTGTCCCAAGATGCGAATCGAACTTGGGTCTCTGGCGCTGTGAGGCATCAGTGTTAATCACTGTGCCACCAACCCTGCTGATCTTGGGGCACTACAGGGCAAATTAGCATGGCCAACTCACCTAACCTGCACATCTTTCTACTGTTGGAGGATATTGGAGCACTCGGAGGAAACCCATGCAGATATGGGGAGAACGTGCAGAGACCGCACAGTGTCCCAAGCTGGGAATCGAACCTGGACCTCTGGGGCTGTGAGGCAGCGGTGCTAACCGCTGTGCCACGGTCCATATCTTTTTCATTCATTTTATGGGATGAGGCTAGGCCAGCATTTATTGCCCATCCTTAGTTGCCCTTGAGGAGGTGGCGATGAGCTGCCTTCTTGAACTGTTGCAGCTCCTGAGGTGTAGGTACATCCACAGTGCTGTTAGGGAGGTAGTTCTGGGTTTAGATGGTAGAAGCATAGAGTGAGATCAAATCGGCAGCAAAGGCAACAAACTATCAGATCCAAGTTGTCTGTGCTGCTGTTTATATTCACCGATTCCCTTGTTGGAGTAACAGATACGGAGATAGCTGTCATTTTATGACCCAACATTTGAAGACTTCTATAAACTTGGCAAGCTCTCTTGTCCAAAGTTCCAGAACATTGTACACATTCACTAACGGGATTCACAAAACCAAACGTGCCAGGCGAAAGGAAACAGTCACCGGCCAGAATTTCCAGTCTTGCCGGCGGCTGGGATTCTCCGGTCCCGCTGCAGTGAGCGCCAAATTCTCCACGCTCGCTGGCAGCGGGGGCGGGGCTTCTGACGCCGGAGGATTCCAGCCACTGGGTAGGATTTTATGGCCTCACTCTGGCGAGATCGTAAAATCCCGCCCAAGGTCAAAGGAGATTTCCGTTCTGGGAAGCTCGTCTGCCCTGGAATTGGGATAGGCAAGGCAATAGGAATTCAGCCACAATGTCTCTAAGGGATCAAAAGGCACCTTTAAGGAACATTGCCTTCTCCACCTGTTTATAGCAAGGTTTGCAATGGGGCAGTAAGGCACCAGTGTGGCACAGTGGTTAGCACTGCATTCTGACCTCAGCTGCCTGGCTATGTGGAGTGTGCATATTCACCAGGTGTCCGCGTGCGTTGCCTCTGAGTGCTCCAGTTTCCTCCCATGGTCCAAAAGGCATATTGGTTACGTACATGCTGGATAGGTACATGCTGGTTAGGTACATGCTGGATAGGTACATGCTAGTTAGGTACATGCTAGTTAGGTACATGCTGGTTAGGTGCATGCTGGATAGGTACATGCTGGTTAGGTACATGTTGGATAGGTACATGCTGGTTAGGTACATGTTGGATAGGTACATGCTGGATAGGTACATGCTGGTTAGGTACATGCTGGATAGGTACATGCTGTTTAGGTACATGCTGGTTAGGTACATGCTGGATAGGTACATGTTGGATAGGTACATGCTGTTTAGGTACATGCTGGTTAGGTACGTGCTGGATAGGTACATGCTGGTTAGGTACATGTTGGATAGGTACATGCTGGTTAGGTACATGCTGGTTAGGTCCATGCTGGTTAGGTACATGCTGGATAGGTACATGCTGGATAGGTACATGCTGGTTAGGTACATACTGAATAGGTACATGCTGGTTAGGTACATACTGGATAGGTACATGCTGGTTAGGTACATACTGGATAGGTACATGCTGGTTAGGTACATGCTGGATAGGTACATGCTGCTTAGGTACATGTTGGATAGATGCTTCACTTCCCTGCCTTTTTCCCATTGCCCTTAATCCTGCTTTCGATGAAATATTTATCTATCCCTTTCTTGAATCCATTGATTGATTCTGCATCTACTGCACTCCGGGGCAGTGAGTTTCAGAGATTCACAACCCTCTGTGGGAGGTAGCTTCTATCTTGAGCCCCCTCGCTTTTACTCTACAACTATGACCTCTTTTCTAGGCTGTTCTAGAAGGGGGAACATTTGGTTAACATTTATTTCATCAATCCCGTTGAGTATTTTATATCCTCCAATCAAATTTTTCCCTCAGTCTTCTGTACTCCAGCGAGTACAAGCCCAAATTACTCCATCGCTCGTCTTACGACAGCCTCTTCAAACCTGGAATCAATCCAGTGAACCTCTTCTGGACCTCTTCCGGTGCCACTACATCCTTCCTCAAAGAAGGTCAAGTCAACAGTGGCGGACATTTTGTCTTTGTGTCAGAAGGTTGTGAGTTCAGATCCCACCCCGGGACTTGTAATACAAACTGCAAGGCTGTGGGATGCCTTGATGCAGCCCTGAGGGGAGTGCTGCACTCCATTCTTCTGGATAAGGTGTGAAACCAAGGCCCCGGTCAGGTGGAGGCAAGAGAGCCCACAGCATTGTTTGGGCCCTGGCCAAGATGTGTTGATCAACCAACACATTACCTGACAATTTGACCTCGTTGCTGTTTGTGGGAGCTTCCTGTGCGCAGATTGGTTGCAGTGCTTCCGATATATATCTTAAAAGTACCTCACTGGCTGTAAAATGAGGTTGTGAAGGGCGCTATATAAATGTAACTTTTTGTTCTTTCCTTGTTGAATTTATGGTGCTTAATGTGGCCTTGCTGTCTCGCCTCAAGGGAAGATGGATGGCAAATCATGAACAGAAGTTGCTGTTACAAAATTACACTCCATAAAGCTTCCTTCTGGGATGACATTATCAAATTATTGAGGTAATTACTTTATTTTTTTTAGAATGCTCATTATGTGGAGTATTCTGAATGTCAGCTGCAAAACAGTTGCACGCTTGGCTAAGTTCCATAGTGTAGTGCGGACAGTCCTCGTAACGTGGAATCATCAAATTCCCACAGCACAGAAAGAGGCCATTCGGCACAGCAAACCTGCACCAACAATAATCCCACCCAGGCTTTATCACATGACCCCACACATTTACAATGGCCAATCCACCTAACCTACACATCTTTGGACACTAAGGGGCAATTTAGCATGGCCAATCCACCTAACCTACACATCTTTGGACACTAAGGGGCAATTTAGCATGGCCAATCCACCTAACCTACACATCTTTGGACTCTAAGGGGCAATTTAGTATGACCAATCCCCCTAACCTACACATCTTTGGACACTAAGGGGCAATTTAGCATGGCCAATCCCCCTAACCTACACATCTTTGGACACTAAGGGGCAATTTAGCATGGCCAATCCACCTAACCTACACATCTTTGGATACTAAGGGGCAATTTAGCATGGCCAATCCCCCTAACCTACACATCTTTTGGACGCAAAGGGACAATTTAGCCTGGCCAATCCACCTAACCTGCACATCTTTTGGACGCAAAGGGACAATTTAGCATGGCCAATCCAGCTAACCTGCACATCTTTGGGCATTAAGGAACGATTCAGCGTGGGTAACACACCTAACCTGCACATTTTTGGACTGTGGGAGGAAACTGGAGCACTTGGAGGAAACCTACGCAGACACGGGGAGAACATGCAAGCTCTAAGCAGTCACTTGAGGCTGGGTGATGGTGTCTTCTTGAATTGCTGCAGTCCACGTGCTGTGGGTTGGTCCACAATGCAGTTAGGGAGGGGATTCGAGCCAGCAACTGCCAAGGAATGGTGACATATTTCCAAGTTAGGAGTGAGTGGTTTGGAGGGGAACATGCAGGCGGTGGTGTTCCCATTTATCTGCTGCCCTTGTCTTTCTAGTGGGAAATGGTCATGGGTTTGGAAGGTGCTGTCTAAGGATCTTTGGTGAATTTCCGCAGTGCATCTTGTAGATAGTACACACTGCTGCTACTGAGCGTCGGTGCTGGAGGGAATGAGTGTTGGACGATGTGATGCCAATCAAGCGGGGCTGCTTTGTCCTGGATGGTGTTGAGCTTCTTGAGTGTTGTTGGAGCCGTACCCATTCAGGCAAGTGTGGAACATTCCATCACACTCCTGGCTTGTGCCTTGTAGTTGGTGGACAGGCTTTGGGGAGTCAGGAGGTGAGTTACTCACCGCAGCCTCTGATCTGCCCTTGTAGCTGTTGCGTTTATGTAACGAGTCCAATTATGTTTCTGGCCAATGATATTGACAATGGGGGAATTCAGAGATGGTAACACCCTCGAGGATTTATTTCAGATGTCATAAGAACATAACAACTAGGAGCAGAAGTAGGCCATTTGGCCCCTTGAGCCTGCTGTGCCATTCATATTCATATCCATCATATTCCTGACTTGTACTTTGTAGATGGTGGACAGGTTTTGGGGAGTCGGGGATGAGTTACTCACCGCAGTATTCCCAGCCTCTGAACTGCTCTTGTAGCCACTATGTTTATGTGGCGAGGGGTCCACTTCTGATCAATGGTAACCCCAAGGATGTTGGCACTGGGAGGGTGTTCAGTGATGGTAACACCGTTGACTACCAAGGTGTGGGTGGTTAGACTGTAATGGGTATAGTGCTGTGGAAACTCAACTAACAATCTCAAGTCACCAAACTTAATGACCTTCATAGGATTGGTAAACAGATGTTGGTTAGGGTGATAAGAACACAAGCTGAGGAGCCTAGACATCCCCAGCTTCCTAGTGAGCTGACAGGGACATCTGCAGCCTGCGTAATTCTGCTCATTAGATTTCTAGCTGGAGGTTCTGCCCAGCTGTACAGCAAAATGTGACGACTAAAAGAGATAATTATATAACACAGCCTTTTGTATTAAGGAGCCACCCTGCAGAGACACGCGGTCTCTTCTCAGCATTTGCTTGTAAAATAAACTCCTTGGTTATTCAAAATTTGTAGACCCGAGAGTGATTTCCTTTTCCACCAGGTTTAGCCCTTATTCTGAAATTCTGTGGAGGGATATTCTTGTCCTCGCAATGAAGGTGTTAACACTGTGGAACAAGTAATTGGGCACGGTATAACTCGCATTCATTTAGCACCTTTCATAACCTCGGGATGTCTTCACAATGAGCGGCAGGGTGGCACAGTGGTTAGCACTGCTGCCTCACAGCGCCAGGGAACCGGGTTCGATTCCGGCCTCGGGACACAGTCTGTGCAGAGTCTGAGCATTCTTCCCACGTCTGCGTGGGTTTCCTCCGGGTGCTCCGGTTTCCTCCCACAGTCCAAAAATGTGCAGGCTACGTGGATTGACCATGCTAAATTGCCCCTTAGCATCCAAAGATGTGCAGGTTAAGTGGATTAACCATGCTAAATTGCCCCATAGTGTCCAAAAAATATCTTGTTTAGGGGGATTGTCCCTTAGTGTCCAAAAGTTGTATAGGTTAGAAGGATTGGCCATGCTAAATTATCCCTTAATGTCCAAAAGATGCACAGGTTAAATGGATTAGCCATGCTAAATTGTCCCTTAGTGTCTCAAGATGGGTGGATTGGCCATGGTAAATGTGTGGATATACGGGTGGGAAGACATCCTGGGTAAGATAGTCAGTGAGGACTCAGTGGGCCGAATGGCCTCTTTGACACTGCAGGGATTCTAAGTCCACAACCTTCCAGCACTCGTATCACCAAGTCGCAATCAGTTTTTTAATCCACTTTTGCAACGTTAGGACATTACCCATTCATGCAAAGTGGGAAAAATGAATTCTGGATTGATCATTTACTGAATAAGCAGAGTTTGTGTGCAAGAAAAACTGGAAGTGTAACTCAGCCGAGCGTGTTAGCATCTATCACAGCCCTCCTGCTGGCTAAGAGGAAGGCCAAGGTGCCAATGAATGCAGCCATACCTTTGGGAAAAAGCAACGGCTGACAGGCGAATCTACAATTCTGTCACTTACTCATTGAACTGTACACGGGGACTGGTACTGGGTAGCACTCAGACTGTAGGGTGATGGGATGGTTGCCAAACGCTGGGATAGATGCAGAACAAAGACCTATTGCCGTGCCAAAAGCGGACTTACAAAGTCATCGCAGACGGGAGGAAGAAGGTCAGGAAGAAAATACCAAACTTTGTAAGTTCTCAGCTCCCGTTGCTTCAACCAGCCAAGTTACTGTTGTGCAAAGCTTGGCCCGCAACGCAATAATTAAAAACTTGTTATCTTCTGGGCTCAATTCAGGTTCACCCAGGGCCACACGCTGAGGCTTAAAGCTGAAGAACCACCTCGTGCGTAACAATCGCTTCATTAATATTCGAAACGTAGAAACTAGAAGCAGGAGTAAGGCCATTTGGCCCTTCGAGCCTGCTCCGCCGTTCATTTTGATCATGGCTGATTGTTACATTCAGCACGGTGGTTAGCACTGCTGCCTCACAATGCCAGGGACCCGGATTCAATTCCGGCCTCACTGTCTGTGTGGAGTTTGCACATTGTCTGCGTGGGTTTCCTCCGGGTGCTCCGATTCCCTCCAAAGACAAGCAGGTTAGGTTGAATGGCCATGCTACATTGCCCCTTAGTGTCCCAAGGTACGCCGTTAGGGGGATTTGCAGTGTGAATATGTGGGTTACCGGGATAGGAACTGGGTGGGATTCTTGTCGGTGCAGGCTCGATGGGCCAAATGGCCTCCTTCTAAACTGTAAGGAGTCAGGAGTAGGCCATTCAGCCCTTCGAGCTTGCTCTGCCATTCATTATGATCATGGCTGATCATTAAATTCAATATCCTGATCCCCCTTTTCCCCCTGTCCCTTGATCCCTTTAGCCCCAAGAGCTATATCTAATTCCTTCTTGAAATCACACAGCATTTTGGCCTCAACTACTTTCTGTGGGAGTGAATTCCACACATTCAGCACCCTGTGGGTGAAGAAATTTCTCCTCACCTCAGTCCTAAAAGGTTAAGGCCTTGTCCCCTAGTTTGGAACCACCACCCGCCCCCAATCAGGAACATTCTTTCCAATACAGAATATTTATTGAGGTTGCTGGGATGTGGGAATGGGAGCTTTATGAGGGTGGTATGGTGGCACAGAGATTAGCACTGCCGCCTAATAGTACCGGGTTCCCAGGTTCGATTCCAACCTCGGGTCACTGGCTGTGTGGAGTTTGCACGTTCTCCCCATGTCTGTGTGGGTTTCCAAACATGTGCGGGTTAGATGAATTGGCCATGCTAAATTTTCCCTTAGTGTCAGGAAGACTAGCTAAGGTAAATGCATGGGGTCGTGGGGGATAGGGTATGGGTGGGATTGTGGTCGGTGCAGACTCGATGGGCCGAATGGCTTCTTTCTGCACTGTAGGATTCTATGATTCTACTGAAACACCTTTTACTACAAGCTATATATCATTGGGGTGGGGGGAGGGGGAGGGTAACTTGAAAGCAACTGATGCCTTCAACATGCACATCTTTTAACATTCAGGGGAAATTTAACACAGCCAATTAACCTAACCTGCACATCTTTGGACACAAAGGAGCAATTTGGCATGGCACATTCTGGGTGTTTGGGGGCATGGCTGGGCATTGCTCATCTGCCAATTATTCTTTCATGGGGTGGGGGCAATCAGTTTCAGCTTATGCCCATGGAGCTAGTGTGGCTTCCTTTCTACTCAAACTATGGGAATCATTTTCCAAAGCAAAACCAATTAAAACGCGGACTTGCTTGTGTTAATTCTCCATACCAGTCCAGAGAAATGCCAAGAGTTGTTTACTATCCCTGCTTCCCTTTGAACAAAGGGCGGTTAAGAGCCAATCACAGTGCGTTGGGTACGGAGCCACAAGTAGGCCAAATCAGGTTGGCAAACTTCCTACCCTGAAGGGCATTGGTGAGCCAGATGGGTTTTTTTTTAATCCAAGGTTATCAATCAGTCCAGGTCACCATCACTGAGACCAGTTTTACAGTCCAAGATTTATTAATTGAATTTAAATTCCACCAGCTTCCCTGGCACGATTTGAACTCACGTCCCGGGGCATTAGGCTGAGCCTCAGTACTCCTGCTCCAGTGATATTTCCACTCTATCACCAAGTTCCCCCTTACAATCGCACTTATAATTCCAACATATGTCCACGGTGCTAGTTTGGTTTGCCTCCTACTGAAACATTGGGAGCCACTTTCCAATACAAAACCCATTGAGGCAACAATTGGACATATAAGTCCCTTCATCCCACAGAGGCACAGGTTAGGATTGCTGCTTCACAGTACCAGAGACACAGGTTCAAGTCCGGCCTAGGGTGACTGTCTGTGTGGAGTTTACACTACGTTCCTGTGTGGGTTTCCTCCGGGTGCTCTGGTTTCTGCCCACTATCTGAAAGATGTGCAGGGTAGGTGGGTTGGCCATGCTAAATTGCCCTTTAGTGTCCAAAGGTATGTGGATTAGGTAGATTGGCCTTGCTAAATCGCCCCTTAGTGTCCAAAGATATGTAGGTTAGGTGGATTGGCCATGCTAAATTGCCCCTTAGTGTCCAAAGATATGTAGGTTAGGTGGATTGGCCATGCTAAATTGCCCTTTAGTGTCCAAAGATGTGTGGGTTAGGTGGATTGGCCATGCTAAATTGCCCCTTAGTGTCCAAAGATGTGTCAGTTAGGTGGATTGGCCATGCTAAATTGCCCCTTAGTGTCCAAAGATGTGTAGGTTAGGTGATTGGCCATGCTAAATTGCCCCTTAGTGTCTCAAGATGTGTAAGTTAGAGGGATTTATGGGGTTAACACATGGGGTTGCAAGGGTAAGGCAAGGGAGAGGGCCTGGGTAAGATAGTCTGTCAGAAAGTCAGTGTAGACAGGATGGGCCAAATGGCCTCCTTCTGCGCTGTAGGAATCTATCTGTCCAGAGCAAAAGGAAGAGTGAATTACAGCAGTTGGAAAGTGCTGCCTCGCTTTTGGGGAAAACATTCATTGGTGTAACTTCTCCAAGCTGACTATGCGCCCAAATTGAAATCCGTTTGCAAATGAAAGCGTAATGCATTTTATTACTTGGCTCTCATCATGCTTTGATGGTTAAGCACTGGGACCATTTGCTGCTAATGGAGTGATGACTATAATACCTGGCTAATAGCAGCCCTTGGTATTCAAGTCTCTTATTTAATCACAATTTCTCCCACTGAGATCGGCATAATTCTACCACACAGCAAATGGAAACATGAAATTACCAGGAAGGGTAAAAAAAAAATCATTACAATGAGATGTTATTTGGGCCCATGCTTAATAATCTTATCTTCGCGAATGAAATACGCACCGTGGAGATGCAGAGAAAATGGGCAAACAGTAGTAAAAAGAAGTCATCCTGAGATTATTCAGGGATAACATTTCTTCAATCACGTTCTTTTCTCATTAAGGTTCAGACTTGTAGGCATCATCCATATACAATAAACGCAATAAGTTGTGCTAAGACTTGACGATAAACACTGTTCATCTCCTTCCCCCGTTCACGGACTTGCAATTTAAACAGGTGAGTTCCTTAAGAGCAAAGGTTAAATTCAGTGGGTGGCACAGTGGTTAACGCTGCCTCACGATGCCAGGGACACAGGTTCGATTCTGGCCTCGGGTGACTGTCTGTGTGGAGTCTGCACATTCTCCCTGTATCTGTGGGGGTTTCCTCCGGGTGCTCCGGTTTCTTCCCACAGTCCAAAGATGTGTGGGTTAGATGGTTGGCCATGCTAAATTCTCCCTCAGTGTCTAGAGATGTGCAGGTTAGGGGGATTGGCCATGCTAAATTGCCCCTTAGTGTCCAAACATGTGCAGGTTAGGGGGAATTGGCCTTGCTAAATTCTCCTTTAGTGTCCAAAGATGTGCAGATTAGGGGGATTGGCCATGCTAAATTGTCCCCTAGTGTCTCAAGATGTGCAGGCTAAGGGGATTGGCCATGCTAAATTTCCCCTTCGTGTGCCAAAGATGCGCAGATCAGGAGGATTGGAAATGATAAATTGTCCCTTAGTGTCCAAACATGTGCAGGTTAGGTGGATTGACCATGATAAAGTATCCCTTAGTGTCTCAAGATGTGCAGGTTGGGTGGATTGGCCATGCTAAATTTCCCCTTCGTGTCCCAAAGATGTGCAGGTTAGGGGGATTAGCAGGACAAATACGTGAGGTTACAGGGATAGGCTGGTCAGAGGGTTGGTGCAGACTCAGTGGGCCAAATGGCCTCCTTTTGCACTGAATTTGATCAAGGATTCTATGAAATACCTTGATTAAGTGTGAAGCTCTGTTTCTATTGTCTGTTCAGTGATCTGCCAAAGATTTATTGGCACTTATCAAGACAGCGCTAAAACCCAGATGGCCTGGGATCCGGATGCTTTGCCATTCATACTGATCATAGCTGATCATCAAATTCAATATCCTGATCCACCCGTCCTCCCATATCCCTTGATCCCTTTAGCCCCAAGAGCTTTATCTAATTTCTAAACGAGGGGATTTTCACAGTAACTTTTAAAGTTTATGACGTTTTTTTATTACTGTCACAAGTAGGCTTACATTTGCAATGAAGTTACTGTGAAAAATCCCCTAGTCGCTACACTCCACTGCCTGTTTGGGTACACTGAGGGAGAATTTAGCATGGCCATTGCACCCTACCCAGCATGTCTTTCAGACTGTGGGAGGAAACTGGAGGAAACACAGGCAAACACGAGGAGAAAGTATAGGCTCTGCACAGACGTGACCCAAACCGGGGATCCGTTCTAGTTCTCTTGTGTTGTGAGGCAGCAATGCTAACCACTGTGTCACCACACCGTCCTTGCAGCAACTTCATTGCAGTGTTAATGTAAGCCTACTGGTAACACTAATAAATTAACTTACACATGACCAGTTTTTGCATCATTCCTGAATTTCTTAATCATGCCCTTGACATTCCAGTCCAGATCTGTGATGATGTGACACAGAAAAGCAAGGAAGTCTCCTGAATTCATATCAATTTAAAAAAAAATCAAAATTCAAATTCAAAATCAAATTCAATTCAAATTCAAATTCAAATTCAAAGAATTCCCTGGATACACAGTTCCCCAGTCGCAGAAACATCTCTGAACCATTACCTTTTTCTCCCTGCTTCTGACTTAGTTAAGAAAATAAAAACAGAATACAGAATACAGCAGAGTGAACAACAAGGTAATAATTTACCCACAAATCTAAACTACATCATAAGCATCAAAGAGCATTCATCCATATATTGTGTCACATAAATTACTCTTTTATTCACTTACGATCATGTTTAATTTATATTTCTAATATATACGCCAATTGGCACTTATTATTATCCAATTTCAATAGCTCCAATGTGAAGATTTGATGGCAATCTGTGGGCTGTCATTCTGCTTCAGAATAAGTTATTAATGTGTTGCTTGTGTTGTTTATATCAGCTCAGATTCAATATTTATTAGGGGCAGGATTTTTCAGCCTTGGTCTGTCCTGAGACTGTAAAACGCAGCTCGAGGTCAACAGACCTTCCCATTGTCCGACCTTCACCCACTCCCATTCCCGTGGTGGGCAGGAGGGTAAAATTCTAGCTTGAGACATAGAATTTGGAGTCAAAGTGATTTTTTTTTCCCTCCCAAGTGGAGCTTGAATATTGTGCTTGTAAATTTTATAACCCACGACTGAGATTTTCTTTGGCCATGGTTGTCACATCAGGGTGTTCTGATGTTGATTGACTGTAGCCATTATTAAGCTAATAGCCAGCACTTGATGTAATGGCTATTTGTGGTTTATTGCGATGTTAGTCAAATCTGCATGCCTCTGTGTCATCATTTAAATATTGTACTTTGTTATTGAAGCAGAATATTCCTAGGCCCCAGACTGAAGCTGAAGCTTTAGAAGGATGAGGAGGTATATGACAAAGCGCTGGAAAGTTGTCTTGGGAGCAAGGTGGTGAATTCAAATGACAAAACCTGGAATCTCTGCATCATGGAAAGTGAAGAAGCAGGCCATTCAGCCCATCGGGTCTGCACCGGCAAAGCATCTTATTCAGATCCTATCCCTGTAAACTCACACATTTACCCCGTTAATGTCCCCTAACCTACACATCTTGGGACACTAAGGGGCAATTTAGCATGGCCAATCTATCTAACCTGCAGACCTTTGGCTTGAGTCACTGTCTGTGTGGAGTTTGCACGTTCTCCCTGTGTCTGTGTGGGTTTCCTCCGGGTGCTCTGGTTTCCTCCCACATTCCAAAGATGTGCGGTTTAGGCTGATTGGCCGTGCTAAATTAACCTGTAGTGTTGGCGGGGGGGGACTAGCAGATGTTACGGGATGGGGCCTGGCTGGGATTGTGATCGGTGCAGACTCGATGGGCCAAATGGCCTCCTTCTGCATGATGTGGATGTGCCGGCGTTGGACTGGGGTAAACACAGTATAAAGTCTGACAACACCAGGTTTTAGTCCAACCGATTTATTTGATAGTAAACTCACAAGCTTTCGAGGTTTCCCTCTTCGTCAGGTGAATGGAGAGT